>NC_057715.1:98227483-98266672 GCF_004010195.1 Chiloscyllium plagiosum | reverse complement strand
CGTGAAGTGATGTTGCAACTGTACAGGACTTTGGTTAGGCCGCATTTGGAGTACTGTGTGCAGTTCTGGTCGCCTCACTTTAGGAAAGATGTGGAAGCTTTGGAGAGGGTGCAAAGAAGATTTACCGGGATGTTGCCTGGAATGGAGAATAGGTCGTACGAGCATAGGTTGAGAGTGCTAGTCCTTTTCTCGTTGGAACGGCGAAGGATGAGGGGTGACTTGATAGAGGTTTATAAGATGATCAGAGGAATAGAGATAGAGTAGACAGTCAGAAACTTTTTCCCCGGGTACAACAGAGTATTACAAGGGGACATAAATTTAAGGTGAAGGGTGGAAGGTATAGGGGAGATCTCAGGGGTGGGTTCTTTACCCAGAGAGTGGTGGGGGTATGGAATGCGTTGCCTGTGGGAGTGGTAGAGTCAGAATCTTTGGTGACCTTTAAGCAGCAATTGGATAGGTACATGGATGGGTGCTTAAGCTAGGACAAATGTTCGGCACAACATCGTGGGCCGAAGGGCCTGTTCTGTGCTGTATTGTTCTATGTTCTATGTTCTAAAACAACCATTAAGAGAGAAGCCGGGACTTTAGGATTGAATACAAAAGTGAAATGTTTAGGGGGCTATGTGGTGCAGTTGTAGTATCCCTAACTCTGGGCCAGGAGGCCTGGGTTCAAGTTTTACTTGCTCCAGAGATGTGTCTCAACATATGATGCGGTTGATTAAAATAACTACAAAAGCAAAAGGATCATAATGACTCTGTAATATCGTGGTAAAGACACATCTAAATTCTGGATTTAATGGGGCTGCAATAAATCTCTCCCACTCACTCGCTAAATTTGCTGCAAACCGAGTTGAGATGGGACTTCCAGCCTCAGAAACAGAAAGCCCTTTTGGCCAATCAACGGCTGGCATCTTTCCAGTAACAGCAGTGCCCCCTCGGTGTGGTGGCCACTGCTGGTATACAGTGTGGCCAGGAGAGAGTGTGTGGTGGTGCATCTGGGATTGAGGAACGTGTGGTTTGCCACCAGGGACAAATTAGCAGTGAAAGGGGGATGGATGGAGTGGAGTCTGGTGCAGAAGGGTTTGGGGATTGGGGCAGGAAGCTGGCTGGTTACAGGCAGGTAGGTTGCCCTCTGATGGGCTCACAAGTAATTTATTGATGAAATTGATTGGTATCATGAAAGACCTTATATAAAGACTAGCTTTTTTTCTACGAAGAACAAGTAGGATCAGAGTTAGGAATTGCAAGGAAAATGGTAAATACTTTCCCTTGAATCATGAAGATTTAAGGAGGACTTGGTAGGAATATAACACAACAAAGAAAACCTGAAACATGATCACATAGTGAGCACCAGATTGACAAAACAAAGATTGAGAAGATTGATTTTTATGAAGGAGTTATTCACTAGAAAATACTTTGCCACACATAGTAATCAATGTTAGGCCAATCACAGCATTCAACAGTGTCCTGGAAAGATGTGGAAGCTTATGGACTGAGGAGTGAAATAGAGAAAGAGAGGGAGCATATACAGACCATTAAACGACTGCCGAAGAAAAGCAATGCACGGGTCTAAATTTAAAAGTCACAATAGAATCTGCCTCATTTAATGCGGAAACAAAGAATAGAAATTGGCCATTCAGCACCTGCTCCACCATTCAATATGATCAAAGTTTATCTCAATGCCATATTCCAACTTTTGAGTGAGGCCCAAAGAGCATAAAATTTCTTACCTGAGATTTTACTGACACTTGGCTTTTTCTCTGTGTCTTTCAGTCTTTCCTGACTAGGTTTAATTTGTATGGTCTGTTTGTTCGAGGCGGTTGTTGCAGTGTTCACACTTTGGAGGACAGGTTTTTTAGGTAAGGGTGGCTTAACAGAGAGACTTTCTGAAGATTTAGCCTTCAGTTTTCCATTATCCATTAATGTGTTGCTAAGGGAGATTTCAGGTGACTTCCTGACATCTGTCTTTTCAACCTTGAGTTGCAGTGCTGAGCTGCCTGATTCCAAAGTGGCTTCAGCACTGTGACGTTTATAATCTAAATGAGCACTCTCTTTGTATTTTAAAGAATGGGAAGTACTGCGGAGTTTAATGCCAAATAGTCCTCTTCCTTCATCAATTTTGTCTTCCTCAGTTTCTTCCGGTTTATGTACTTCAATCCTAACCACAGAAGGTTCAGAAAGGGGCATTTCTTCCCCTTTCTCTTTCCTCTCTCTTCCAGGCAGCGTACTAACTTTCTGTGGGAATCTGTTCTGCAAACTGTCTGAATCCGGTGTCAGATTTCCTTCATTCCACTTCATGCTGCCTCGTCTGGATCTATTCCATGCTGAGGAAATTGAGAATTTGAAGGAGCCCTGGCTATTTTTCTTAAATGAACTCTGTAGACTTATTGTGTTGTCTTCTGATGTTTCAACGTCTGTTTTCTTAAATACTGTCACTTCTGTACTTTCCAGACTGCTATTAATGGTTTCTGAAACAGGAGGGTCCTGAGATGTTTTCAAAACCTCTGAAGGTTGCGAACATACCTCAGTACTGGTTGATGCAATACTGCTGAATTCTTCAGGCACTTCATCAGACCTACTGTCATGATTTGAAGGCTCTATTGCTCTTTGATCGATTGAATGTAAAGATTCTTTTGATGTTGCTTCTGCGTTTGTTTGTTTACAGGATGTATCTGGAGTTTCTTGCACAAATTCTATCTCATTGATTTCTGTCGCTACAGGGACAATTGAAGGTGGCTCCTCAGAAGTGACTAACAATTTATCTGCCTGAATCTCCCTGCTTGTTGGATATACAGTCTCACCTGCAAAGGATATATCAAGAGAAGGAACAGGTGTGCCACATTTTGTGGCCCTCTCTTCAAATTCCGAAAGATTTATTTCTTCTTTTTGCTTTAATGGATCTATAAAATCCAGTGAAGTTGAATGTTCAGACAATACAGTCGTTGACCCCAGTGACTCAGTGCCTGGTAGCACAAGAATCTGTGAAGCAGTCACTTCCACTATGTCAAATTCCATCAGATTGACATCCTCTCCAGTTTCTGACAGAACAGCAAGTTCAGAGCTTGTTTGCAGATGATCATTAACATCCCAAGCACAAGACGAGGTGGCAATATTTAATTGGATAAGTTCACTAGTTCCTTGTTCGGAATTATCCACCACCTCTGTGTTACTTGACTGAATTATCATAGGCTCAGTTAGCGACAAAGGTTGTCCCTGAGTGAGAATTGTTGATGGAATTGCTGTTTTCTCTTTCAAACATATTTCGGAATTGGCGTTCTCACTGTTGTAGTTGCTGATCTCTTGCTCATTTTCTTCTTTTAGCTCAGGTACTTTGTACATTAAATCTCTAGGCTCCTCAGAAAGAAATCTCTGCAAAAATAACGAGGAACAGTTGTCTGAATAAACACATGTATTTTCTTCAACATTATTTTACATGAACTATGTAGAGGAGGAAACATTAACAATGTGCTTTTTTATTTTGCTTATCTTTTTAAGAATGAGCAAAATGAGAAGCATAAAATAGTGTCAAGTCCTGTATTTTAAATGGAAAAATGTAGGGATAAGATCAAGGTAATAGAGGGCCCCAGTGCACTAGGAGTAAATGAATAAGACAAAAGAGAAAACAGTCAAAGAGACTGATGAAGTCACTTCATAATTTAGAATGAATTTAGGTGATATCTAAATGTGGAAGGCTCACCACAGGAGAAAAAAAGTATTTTTCAGAAAGAAACAAGTAAGATGAAAATTGGAATGTTACCAGGCTCAAGTAAAGGCATGAAAATAGAAATAAAAGAACTGTGGATGCTGGAAGTCTGAAACTGAAACAGAAATTGCTGGAGAAACTCAGCAGGTCTGGCAGCCTCTGTGGAGAGAAAGCAGAGTTAATGTTTGAGTCTGGCCACGCTTCTTCTGAACTCTTCTGAAGAAGGGTCACTGGATCCAAAAAGTTAACTCTGCTTCCTCTCAAATAAAGGCATACAGTACTCAAGTAAATGTACCTTTGTGGTTAAAAAGATGATTAGGTGGCAGAAAGAAACTGTAGGTAAATAGTTTTAGATTAGCAGGGTGAGGCGAGTGGTGTGAAGCTGGGTTTCCTGTTTTTCATTAATATAAATGATTTGGGCACAGGAAAATTATACCAAAGTCAATCAAAGATAAATTAGGGGACTGGACAATTATAGTGGAAAATATGGTAAAACTAAGGTTGGGCAAGGGGCCAGGGGTCCAATTTGCTAAAAACATGGTTAAAAAGAGGTGATCTTTAGCCTCTTCCTTTACATCATTTACATCTTAAAATGGATTTAAACTGTGTCAAAATGCAGTAGTGAATGCACAAAGCAGGAAATCCTATCCACAGGGTCATTGACTAACAGGTAGCCAATGAGGGTAGTGGCAATGAAGTGAGTAGAATGCTGTTCAATTCAAGGACTGTCCAGAAACTCAGAAGAAGCCACTTAAAAACATACCGACCCAAGAACTGCTTTTCTCAGAAGCATCACTGCAAAAAAAAAACTGGTGCAGAAGCATGTTAGTTAGACTATCTAGATTACTGAGGTATTCTGGTGTCCTACTAGGGGAAGGAATGGAAAGGATATAGTCAAGTCTCACTGTAATTAAAAACAAAATGACGGGTTTTAGTTATGAAGGAAGGTATGAAATAGGGAGGCTTTTCCCCTGGAGTGGAGAACACTGAAGACTGTTATGAGTTTCTGCATACTTTGAAAGGGAATAGACTCAGGAATGTCACTGTAAGATTGCTTGGAACACTTTGAACCATTTTGTTCCACCCAGAGAGTTAGTTAAGCATGAAGTACTATCAGAAACAACCACTGAGCTACATGCTAACACATACTTTTTAAGGAATTTATTAAAGTAAGTGGATAGGTCAAGCAAAATAAGATTACAGTTAACTACTCCAGATATGAAGACCGCACCTACGCAGGCCCAATAGCCCCATGGGCTGCTATATCTGGAATGCCATTGTAAGACGTAGCAAGTCTGTAGGAAATCACCAGGTTACACTAAATACTTAGTTACATTTTTAAAACATAAAATGTGGAGATGACTTCCACAAGCTCTCGAAAAGCGTGAACTACAAGGCCACAGTATACAACTGGTCCCTGAGGCCCCAGGTTAAGAAGAGTAAGGAAAAGGCTGCTTTCAGCAGAAAGTTGTCCGAAGTGGAAGCAGGTTGAGAACCAAATCAATCTTGGCTATGGTAGCCACCTCCTGCTACAGGACAGCAAATACCTTACCCAATTAACAGCCAATAGAAACCTTCAGGGGAGGTAAGTGAAATGGGTGAAAATAGTGCATTTCATGTAGAACATATTCAACACTTACTGAAGAAGGCCGTCTTTGTTTCGAGGAAGATCGTTGATTGCGTGGCTTCACTGAGAGCTTGTGTCTTGCTGCAGAATTATCGAGACAAGTAGAGAACGTAGGTGGAGAGTTAAAATCAATAGCAGGTGAAATAAAGCTGTCAGAAGAGATCGAAACTAGTGGCGATGTGGGACTCCGAGGTCTTGAGGTTGACCTTGATGGAAGGTTGGTGGAGAGCGGACTATTGGGCCTGGAGGAAGACCCTGGCATAACCTGTAGAACAGTAAGGCTACATCTAGACTTTACATAGAATATAAATGACAGCATGCAAGATACCAGAACAAATATTTCTAGTCAATGCAACAACCCTGCTGAACTGTATTGGTGAATGATTGCAGATTTTGATTTCAACAATGCAGAAAAGAAACTTCAATTCTAACACAAACACATAATGCATCCTAACACTCCAGTGCAGCATAGCAGAAGTACTGTTGTGTTTATAGCTTTTAGAGAGGAAATAATGAAATTGTGCTGACATAGCGAAATGTAAAAACACCTGGTTGTCCTAAGGTGCTTTACAGCCAATGATGTCCACTTGTAGTGAAGTCAATGCTGTATCAGTAAAGACTCCAAGCCTTGCCATCAAATCCAGCCCACTCCTTGGTAACTGCTGGCAATCTTGATGTCATGTTTGAACCTGAGATGAGCTTCCAACCAAATATTGGCAACATCTTTAAGACCGCCCACTCACATTTCCCTAATATTGCCTAATTATACCCCTGCCTCAGCTCATCTGCTGTTGAAAACCTCACACAAACCCTTGACTGTTCCGACATATTCTAAGGCTGACTTCCCACAGGCCAACCCATGTAGCCGGGGGTCATCAAACATGCTGCTTCCCACATGCTGGCCTGCATTAAGCCATACGTTGCCCTGTGCTTCCAGTTAATCGCTGCCTCAGTTTTAAAAGTCTCATTCAAGTTTTTAAATCTTTTCATGGCCTCACACCTTCCCATCGCTGTAATCTCCTCCAACCCCACAACCCTCCAATTCAGCTACACTCTTTTCATTCTGGCCTCTGTAGCATTCCCAAATCTAATTGTTACCATTGGGAGCCATGCCTTCAGATGTTAAAAGCCCTGAACTCTGGAAACCTCTTCCCTCAATCTCTCCGCCTCCAAGGACAAGGCATCAACTTACTCAGCTCTGTGCAAATAGAAGCCAAATCAAATTGGGTCCTATCTTTTTTCTCCTTTGAGACACTTCTGTGATCAAGCCTTTGGTCATCTGTCCTAATATCTCATGTGGTTTGATGTCAACGAGGGGTAACTTGGAATGTTTTATCACATGGTAAATACAGGTTGTTGTCATATAAGAAATGCAGTGTGGAAGATGTGATGTAATGGAAAGATAAACCAAGGCCCTTTCTACCATTCAGTTTTTCAGGCTTGAATTGTAAAGATTTCATGCATGATTCAAAGAGCTCTGAGTTCTCCAAATCAACATTCGTCTTGAAAACCAATAAATTGATTAATTTGCTGATCATTAATTTATTGTAGACAGGTTTCTGCTGTGTGGAAAATACCTTCCATGGGCATCGGTAATAGAACTTTGTCATTTTCAAATAAAATACCTCCACTTCTTTCATGGGTTACATTTTATCATAAATTTTATATATTTATATTATGAAAGACGTTTTTTATTAAAGTAAATATTCAAATATGTTTCAACTGAATAATTGGTAATTCCAATGGCTACTTTAACTACTTTATTTAACATAGTTATACCAATGGTCTAACATGAGCCAACATTTTGATGCACTAATTAATTCCAAGCAGTAACTTCAATTGATTGTAATAGCAATGTAACAACGTTAACAGATTTATTATGGTGGTATAACACTTTTCACTGGATTTTAACTTGTACTGCGTTTGTAAAACTGACTCTATTGTTAAAGTATCAGGATACATTTAAAAAATTGTGTTTACGAACAGGAACTCATTTAAAATACAATAAAAATTGACAAATCAATCATATCCGGGAGCACACTTGATTCACTAGTCTGTAAAATAGTCTTGGATATATATTAAAAGGGCTATTTTGTTGGAATATAAATTGAAAGTCTAAATCCAGGGTTCGTTCTAATTCTGAGTTGGTAACAATTACCAATGTAAATATGTTTTGAATAAGCTGTTCAGATGTGGCATGACACACCTCTGGAATAGGCGCAACTTGAACCAAGTCTGATAGCTCAGAGGTAGGAGCACTGCCACAAGAATCCCTACCATGATCTGTGTAACTTGGTGCCAAATTTGGGTCTATATGGTATCCCCCTGCATGCATGCTCAAGATGAACTTACGCAAAGGTTATTTCAATATTTTAAGTAGACACTCACACCTGGACTTAAAACACAGATACACAATTCCTTTCTATTCACTGGAGTTCATTTTGAAACTTGCAGCAAAACTATTGGCCCAAATGGAGCTGATTCTTCAGCCATGAGTTTCAGGTCAGTATCTGCCATGTAACTGCAGCCATAGATGGCTTTCTATCCTCTTTGTTCTGTTCCTGCCAATAGACCTTTCTGACGGTTCATCAGTTTTTCTTCCCACTTCCAGGACAGTACATGGCTTCTGGAAAAGGTGGGCAGTCTACATACTGTGACGGTAAAGGCAGACTACATAGGACATACTGTATGGGTCATTGGTTCTTTTCATGTCCACAATTTCTCATTTGACATTTTCAGTTAATAAATCACATTGAAAGACTCTCAGGTAACTAAAGAAAGACAGATATAATCTATTTGGAGATTCTATCACTGCTTAATATGTCAAGCTTCCAGTCAGGAAACACTGACTCTCAGTTTACAAACTGATCCAGTTTCAAGGTCAGGGATTGATTGGACTTATGGTGGGAACTCCGTGAATGAATATTCACAAAGGGAAGAGTGTAGAATGATATCACTGGCAGAATTTATGGCAAAAATCAAGCATTGTTCAAACTTGTAATTTAATACATTGAAGTAGAGAAAAACTAAATGAATTCATTCATAACATCCCATTTTCAGATTATCACTAACTAACAAAGACTTTTTACAATCTCAAAAAAGCTCTTGCGTTGTGTCTCTGCCAGTAATTATTATACACAATTATGTATTGCCTCATCTATTCTTTGGAAGCAGTATAAATGTTAACATTTTATAAGAGGAAGATTAGGAAAGATAAAGTAAGATAAAGACAAGGAAGGGATACAGACAGTCATTATGGTTGGAGTTCAAACAAAAGCCCTGTATTATTGGTGGCAACAGATTTCAGGCTTGCAAATTATGAGAAAGAAATGAAAGAGACATTTTACAGAAATATTAGAAAGGCAAGCAGCACCAAAAACATGTCTGTTCAGGCAATTTTATCACTCATTCAGAGACAGACAAAGTACTGAACTCCTGCAACGTGCACAGGACTCGCTCCTCGACAAGATTGCTAAATCTGGTTATGAGTCACGGAATGGAACACATACCATGGAAGTAGTGGTTACAACATGATACATTTTAAGATGCATCTAAGAAAAAGGGACAACTCAGTACTAAAGTGAAAGCTAATTTTAAGCATAACAGACCATACAGAAAAGTATGATGTTGTTAAAAAGAACTTTTCAATGATTAAAACTATTTTGAATGAAGGACACGGTTCAGATGGGGCAATGCTAAATCCTAATTGGAAACTATAGGAATCAGTTAGTTTACCACATACAGAAGATGAAACCCTTGTATAAGATAATCGTCCTGAAAGGATTAATGTCAGCAACTACATTAAGCTCCACCCAGTCCAATGATACCATACAGAAAAACAAGAATCTAGCTTACATTCCCAATGGAGACAGAGGGAGGAAACTGGAGCACCTGGAGAAAACCCACATAGACAAGGGGAGAATATGAAAATGCCATGTAGACAGTCGCCCAAGGCTGGAATCAAACCCGGGTCCCTGGCGCTATGAGGCAGCAGTGCTAACCGCTCAGCCACTGTGCTGCCATTAGTAACTGGTTCTGTGGCACATACAACAGTGGACAGAGCAAATTTTACATCTGAACCTTCTTTTCATACTACTGATGCATGGGTGAATGACCTGTCACCCATGTGAGAACTATACCTTCAGAATACTGCGGGATGTCGATCAAATTTGCAATGGGCCAAGGAGTAGCAGATGGAGATCAATTTAGATAAATTTTAGTAAGGCAAATCAGGGCAGGACTTCTACACTTAATGGTAAGGTCTTGGAGAGTGTTGCCGAACAAAGACATCTTGGAGTGCAGGCCCATAGTTCCTTGAAAATGGAGTAGCAGGTAGACAGGATAGTAAAGAAGGCATTTGGTACACTTGCCTTTATTGATCAGTGCATTGAGTATAGGAGTTGGGATGTCATGCTGCGATTCTACAGGACTTCGGTAGGCCATTTCTAGAATATTGCATTCAATTCTGGCCTCTCTGCTACAAGCAAGATGTTGTGAAACTTGAAAGCGTTTATAAAAGGTTTACAAGGATGTTGCCGGGGTTGGAAGGTTTGAACTAAAATGAGAGACTGGATAGGCTGGGGCTACTTTCCCTGGAGCATAGGAGGCTGAGAGATGACCTTATAGGAGTTTATAAAATCACAAGGGTCACGGATAGAGTGATTAGCCAAAATCCTTTTCCCAGGGTAGGGAAGTCCAAAACTAGAGGCCATAGGTTTAATATGAGAGTTGAAAGACATAAAAGGGACTGAAGGGGCAACCTTTTCAAACAGAGAGTGGTGCATGTATGGAATGAGCTGCCAAAGGCAGTGTTGGAGGCTGGTACAATTACAACATATAAAAGGCACCTGATGGGTACATGAATTGGGAGAGTTTAGAGGGATATGGGCCAAATGCTGGCAAATAGGTCCAGATTAATTTAGGATATCTGTTCGGCATGGATGAGTTGGACCAAAGGGTCTGTTTCCTTGCTGTACATCTCTATGACTCCATGTGCCTCAGGGCTGCCTGTTGCCATCTTGTGGAGAAGGAAGTGTCTCATTAAAGAAATGCTTGTTTCCAGACCAAGGGCGGCCTAGATTTTCCTTGCAGGGCCTGGAGGAGCAGTACTATAAATTTCAGCATTTTACTGTCTATTGCAGGACTGTTAAACCGTTACAAGAGGTCTTAGTTTATCATCAATGGCAGGGAAAATTTTAGAACTTCAAGCTAAGGAGTGAAACACCACCAACTACAAGTTCCCCTCCAAGCCACCTTCACTTTTTCTGAGCCAAAAACCCAGAACACCCTCCAGTGGGGACCTGTGGGTATCCTAACCCTACATGAACTGCAGTAGTTCAAAACTTTCTCAAGGGCAACTCAGGATGGATAATAAATACTGGCCCAGTCAACATTGCCCACAATCTATGGACAAAGTAAACTAAAGAGATAAAACGGTTAGATCAAAAAGAAACATATATTGATCTATCCTTACTTTTATACCCTTTCAGTGCCACTATGTACATTCAGGGCAAACTCCTACAGTTAAGGGGAGGTGACAGTCTAATGATATTATCGCTAGACTATTAAATCCCAAGACCCTGGTAATGTTCAGGGGACCCATGATCGAATTTTACCATGGCAGATGGTGGAATTAGGAATCTAATGATGACCATGAAACCATTGTCAATTGAAGGAAAACTCATCTGATTCACTAATCTGCTTTAGGGAAGGAAACTGCTGTTCTTACCTGGTCTGACACATAGTAATGTGGTTGACTCGTAGTAATATGGTTGATACTTAACTGCCCTCTGGGTACTTAGGGATGGACAATAAATGCTGACCTGGTCAGTGATGCCTACACCCTCTGAATCAATTAAAAAAGAAAGTTCCTATTCTCTGACAATTTTCTGTTTTGAATCAGCTAAGCTCCCAAAATCTTTCTGTTATGGATGCTGTGATTTATCTTGCACCACGTACTAAGTGAACTCTCACAACCATACCTCTCAATCAGCAGCTTCAAAGATATTGAAAAGGTGGAATTTGATTCTGTGTTTGGGATGAACAAGCAATATTCTAGCACCATTCACAAAGCCTGCTTGGCAGGCTTACATGCAGCTTTCTGAAACAGCATTCAAGGGTCTTCTGATTAAAATGGGACAATTGAGAGGTATGCTCACAGCTAATTATTTCCTATGTTGGTTTTTGAGGGTCCTCCCAAAATTGGGAATTTTGAATTTTTACCTGCTCTTCTTCTTCGCTGAGTGTCCCACCTAAAGTCAAGGAGCTATGATTCTTGTAAGGGTCAGAGCACTGTGGGATGGAATTAGGAAAAGGTTCAGTCAAATGAAAATGGATAAAATTATACAGAATAAAACTAAAAAATCTGCTCATCTTAACAATCGGACATAGCTCAGAGAGAATGTACAAAATAAATTGGCTAGTAAGTAAATTTCTAAACATAGTGAAAATGTACTACAGAGTGTGGTCATCATAGTTACCAAGATAGGCTCCAAGTGCTGAGGTCCCACACTTTAGAGAAGCAGAGACCTCCTGGTAATTTTATTGAGCTATACAAGATGATGAAGTGATTAGACTGAAATTGTGCAGAGATCTTGTTTCAACTAAGAAGATTAGAATGACAAGGGGGGTCACAATTTCAAGCTAGAACACATCAGAACTAGGTTAGACACTACGTGTTCTTCCACCTCCTGAAAATAGTGAAACTGTGGGTAACTTTGTCAGCTCGTGCATTGATACAGATCAGCTGGATTTCTTCAAACTAGTGTTGATTCAGTTTCTGACTGGGACAGACATCACTTTTTAGAATAGATAGAGTTTAACATGACTGGTCTTTTGTAATCTCACATTTAAACTCACTTTAATTTTTTTGTTTTCAACCCTATTTATAAGATCAATTACCTTTGTAATGTAAAATCTTCACTTACTCTGGAGTTGGCTGGAATACTTTATTTTTCAGTTTGAAATTACCTTTAACTTCTTTACTCAGCTATGAATGATGCAACCTTTTCCTGTAAAAATGCAAACCCTTACTTGCAATTCCCTCTGCCTCCACCGTACCTGTTCCCAGGAGCAGCAAGTCCACATCCTAGATGTCCTCCTATTTCATGGACAGTAATTTCCCCTCCCACGTGATCAATGATGCCCTCCATTGCATCTCTTTCACTTCCCGCGCCACTGCCCTTGAATCCCACCTTCCCCCAACTGCAACAAGGATAAAACCCTCGGTCCTCACACTTCACCCAGAAACTTTCAGATACAGGGTGCTATCCTCCGCCATTTTCGCCACCTAGTCAGAACCCATCACCGAAAATATATTTTCCTCCCCACCCCTATCTCCGTCCTGCAGAGACCATTCCCTCCATGACTCCCTCGTTAGGTCCACGCTCCCCACCAACCCACTCTCTACACCCAGCGCCTTCCCCTGCTGCCACACAAGGAGTAAAACCTGCGCCCACACCTCCCCCCTCATCTCTGTTCAAGGCCTAAAGAACATTTCAAATCCAGCAGAGATTTTCCTGCACATCCTCCCACCTCCATTACTGCATCTGTTGCTCTCGATGTGGTCTCCTTTATGTTGGAGAGACCGAGTGCCAACTCGTGGAGCAGTTCAGAGATCATTTCTGATCCACACAAACCACCAACCCCACCGCCCTGTGGCCAATTACTTTAACTCCCCCTCCCACTCCACCAAGGACATGAAAATCCTGGGCTGCCTTCATCACTAAATCAAAGCTACCGGCTGACTGGAGGAGGTAGAATGCCTGATCTTCTGCCTCGGGACCCCACAACCATGCGGCATCAACATTGACTTCATCAGTTTTCAAATCTCCCCTCCACCACCAACCCCCCATCCCAAATCCAGCTCTCCAACTCAGCACTGCCCTCTTGACCTGTCCATCTTCCTTCCCACCTATCCACTCCACCCTCCCCACTGACCGATCACAATCATCTCCCATCTGTGTCCACCTATCGCCATACCACCTATCTTCCCCCCAACCTCACCCCCACCCTCTATTTATCTCTCAGCCCCCTTCCCCCTCCTGATGAATGGCTTACACCTGAAACATTGACTCTCCTAGTCCTCGGATGCTGCCGGACCTGCTGTGCTTTCCCAGGGCTACACTTTTCGACTCGTCCTTTTCCAAGTGTCTTTCTCATTGAAATATACCTTTGCTAAAAGAAATATCTTCTTAAATGTCTGCCACTGGATCATGACTGACCTATCCCTTAACTGAATTTCCCAGTTCAGTCTTCATATCATCATAATTTCTCATATTTAATTTTAAAACACTAGTTTTAGACTCATTCTTCTTTCCTTCTAGCTGAAATCAATCATGTTGTGATAAGGACACATGTTACTATGATGTAATTAATTTATCCTATCTCATTGCTCATTACTGGATCTAGAATAGGCTACTCTTTGGTTGCCTCTAGAATATGTTGTTCTAAGGAACTATCTTAAAACCCACACTATGACCTGATCACCCAGGTTATCTTTGCCAATTTGATTCACCTAATTGAAGTAGATTGCCAGCTCACCACCCTGTCACTAATGGGCCAGGAAAATTCAGTCCAGCATTTCTCTTTGTTCAAAATGAAGGTCATGCTCCATTCTGCAGCAAATACCTTGCTGGATTAAGGACACTGAGCTGTGATGAGGGGGAGGTTGGAAGCTATCAACTTGGGCTGCTCAAAACTGAGGCCACAGGGATGGATTGGGGGTGAGGGTTGCTTTCTCGTGTGCAGTAAAATCCTGGAAAGCTCTCCAATGAGCACAGAGGGCCTCTGTTAAGGAGGGATCCTCCTGTGGCTATGGAAATAGGTTGGTCGATAATTACTCACTTGATGGCCTACTAGTGGGCAGGCCACCTGACATCACTCCTACTAAGATAAAGTTACAGTCAGGGCAAGGATGGGCAGAAAGGCAGCACACAAGCTGTCCACTGGATTTAATGAACCTCCCCATCTTCAAATCTGCATTCCTGGTGAAGGGCTTTTGCCCGAAACATCAATTTTCCTGCTCCTCGGATACTACCTGAACTGCTGTGCTTTTCCAGCACGACTCTAATCTAGACTCTTAACTCCAGCATCTGCAGTTTCCACTTCCGTCCAGTGTCAAATCAAGCCCAGAATATTTAGTGATTAGGTTTACCCTGGATTTTCTGCCATGCAGTTACTTTAATCAATCTGTTCAGTCATGTTATGGCACACCTCTGGAGCAGGTAGGACTTGAACCCAGACTTCCTGGTGCAGAGGTAAGGACACTACCACTGCACCACAACAGTACCCTTTCTTGCCATGCACAACAGCTCTCCTTATTTGTATCATGCACATGCATTTATACATTCCAGCCTCTTGGGAATGCAAATTAATCAATCAATAAAGATTGTATCTCCATAATTCAGCACTCCTCACATTAAAGCAACCCAATTGGACAGAGCCCGTGATAAAATTCGCATTTCTATTTTGGCCTAAGTAAAGCCACTGTTTAAGTCATGAGTTCATGGTGTGCACATGCCCAATCAGCACTCGCATTTATTTGAGTGAAGTTCTTTTCATCCTGGAATAATTTAATTTTAATTCACTTTTGGGATGTGGGTGTGGCTAGTAGTGCCAGCGTTTATTGCTTGCCCCTAGTTGCCCTTGAGAAGGCGCTGGTCAGCTGCCTTCTTGAACTGCTGTAGTCTACCTGCTGTGGATATACCCATAATGCCCTTTGGGAGAGAATTCTGATTGTACTTATTGAACCCTTTGGTATAAAGATTTATTTTCGTGCTCACAGCTAGGTGTGAAAGGCATAAATAACTAAATTACCTCCCACAGGAACCGATGCCTCTGGTACAAACTTCTGTGCTGATTCTGAGACATGACCTGCCCTAGTCTGGCAAAGGCCCAGTTCCCAGCTTACTGGACAATGGAGATACAATTGTAATAAAAGCTAATAGGTTGGAACATCTATCCTTATTTAACACTGAGGAAAAAAACATGAGAATTAAATAATTTAAGAACCATTAAAGGCGCAAATATGTTTATTGAAAATTCAATTAAATTCAACTAAACAAAAATGGACTGGGAAACACACAACCTCCTAGAGGGATGGGGACTGGAGACAATTGATGAGTTCTAGTATGTTGTAGCAAGAAATTATTTAGCAACACATAATGTAATTAAGTAGCTCTTCCTCTTTATTTTGTTCATTCAAAATGTTAATCATATTCTCACTTAAAGAAAATGATGCCAGAAATGCAAAGCAGCTGCCAGTACCTGACAAGTGAAAAGACGACTTAATGATATGAGTCGAGACCTTCTGTTCTCATTAAAGGTTTTGATTCAAATCTGTCATTTCTCTTTTTGAAAATGGGCAGCTTGTGAATTGCCTTTAGTATGTTATAAATTTGAAATTTGCAGCAGAGAAGTGTAAACTTTCATGATGCTTTCCCTTGATTTCCCTATCTTTATACATTAATTGTCCCAGACACATTTTTGCTTCATTTTAAAGACAAGCATACTCACTTTCTGACAGTGAAGACTGGAATAATATTGTCAGCAAAATGGGCGACAATAAATCAACCATCCACCATATACATTTCCCCATTTTCAGAAATAGAAATCAGATTGCAAGATAGTGGCTGATCAGAATCCTGCCAATGTACTTTGCCTTTTACATTAAAAATGACCCCCATTGACCCATATTCGTGGCACTGTTCTATTGATAAACCACTCAACCTCTTGTGAACAAAGAAAGAAACAGGAGAAGTGTTTTCCAGTTAGAAGTAATGCACACATCCTGATCTTCCGGGATACAATATCCGAAAGCCTTATTTCCCACAGGGAGTGCTCGTTCATATCGTCATTGCTTAGTTGTCTGGTTATTGAATTTACAAATTATTTGAGTAATTGGACATTGAGAGCTTTGTACCTTAGTTAAGTAGCTCTGTGTTGAGATTTCATGGCGAGGGGAGCTTTCTGGAGGACTTTGGGGTAATCCATCATCTTCAGAACTAGCACCAGCGTCCTCCATCTTTGTTGCCGGAATCGATGTTGGGGGTGGTCCCACTTTAATGTTTTGTTGCACCTTTAACTGTAATAAATATAAAAAAAATTTTATATTGATTTCTTTTAGGAATTAAATGTCAGATTATCAGTGAGAGCCCTGACTGGCCTATTGCTGCATGCTTCACTGCTCTTACAAGTATCTTTTAATCAGTTACAGTCAGTTGCATGTGAAAGCTAATCAATCATAGACCTGCTCTTAAGTAAAACTGTTCAAAGTAAATAGTAGCCATGAACAATCTGCCATCGTTATATTCAGTGATGGTGGGTTAAGAATAGGGGAGGTAGATTGTATATAAAAGAAAATTCACAGACTTTAATAAAGTCATTTAATGTCTTGGTTTGGTTGTCCGCATTGGCTATCTTATACATCTTGTACAAGTGGGGTGGATTTAATCATGTGTTAAACATTAATCTTCATGACTGCTCTGCAGCCATGTGTATAATGAGAACAAACTTTGACCCTTTTGGGATACCGAAGTTTGCATTCCTCTTGATAAGCTTGGATTGTTGCCTTGAATTCGGAATCAAAGCACTCAACCCATTTTACATTATTTGTAGCAGCACACCAAGGTGGACTATGATCACTTTTGTTCTAAACCGCTCAGACAACATGTAACCTTCAGTGGATTTAATTCAATGTGCATATAATTACTGAAGCTAGACAGCAAATAAGATAAAAATCAAAGTTGTTCAAAATTAAAACGGTGACTGAGACGCAGGAATTCTTTCTAGAGACAGCCCTGCGTAAGACCGTCATGAGTCTCAGACCTGCATTTTCAATGTCATGACTTCAAAGGTGTTAAAAATGGTAGGAAGGCAGCCATTCCCAGATCTCCACCCTCACTGCCAGTATCACCAACCTTCCCTGGCACAGGAGAAGGTGCACACAGCAAGCTGACCTGGTCATTGCAGGGATAGGCATCTCTAAGCAGCCCCCAAAAATTTATGTTGGGTTACGTCAGCCCCTCCATGACTTGCTGCTCATGAACGTCAGAGGAATGATGAAGGAGGTTTTGGTACAATTTTGTTATATCCTGCTACTTTGCTGTATTTCAGACAGTGTACACCATCTGAAATCACTGTGCAGATCACTCACCTTCACTACCTCTCTCCTCGCCTGAGGCATGTTGACTCTCGGGTTAAACTCAACACCAGTCACCTCTCTCTAATGAGAGAGCAGCCCGATGGTCTGATAAGATTATGGCCACTTTACTTTTACATTTAAGTGACATATAGACCCAATAAGCCATAAAGTAGCAATGGTATGTGCGGAACTACTCAAAAAAGTACATAATGAGAGCTCAGACACATAACAGGGTTACCTCAGTGGTATTCTGTTTTGACTGCTGCAGAGAACTGTTTTCTTTGCTTGGCTGAAATCTTTAAGTGCTTATTATAAGTGTTTCTTCCTGTGTTCTCTTTTGTTAAGTCTCAAATGTTTATTTGTACAAGATTAAAAGTTGTAACATGTTTGAAACCTCTGCTATTGATACTCTAATTAACTGACTCATTGACACTTCAACAGGGGTTGTGAGAACATTAGTATTTTCAAAAGAAGATTTGTAAGTAGCATTTTTTTAGCAGTTCTGCACACGCCATTGTTACTATGTAGCTGCTTGGTTCTTCACAGTGTACACAGTGAATGGGCATGGAAGGGACTTAATTTGGCACAGATTGGCAATGAGGCCAAGAAGGGGAGGGGGGGGGTAGCCTTCACTCAGTGGATCCCAGCACAGTAAGTCATGGGCAGCCTTTGATACCAGTGCAGAATTTGCTCAGGACAGTTAGAGGGAGAAAGTGAGGACTACAGATGCTGGAGATTAGTGTCGAAGAGTGTGATGCTGGAAGAGTACAGCCAGTCAGGCAGCATCCGAGGAGCAGGAGAGCAGTTCAGGTATAAGCCCTTCATCAGGAATGGTTAGAACCAGAATCCTGTCAACATAAATGGTGAGGAACTGAATGACTGCCAGCCCATAACATGTCCTGACTCTTTCTGACCTATTGTGGGTTACTTTCCTCATGGAATGACAGAGATGGGCAGGTTTTACGGGAGATGAAAGTAGGTGGCACAGTTACTAGTATTGGAGAAGTGTCCCAAGTGAGTGACTACACAAGGTAATGTTGTCAGGGGGTTAGGATGGGTGACAGTCAGTGAAGGAAGGTGCTGCAGGAAATAGCGAGAAAGGCAGAGCAGGGGAGGTGGGTACAGTAACAGAGGTAGAGTGTGAGGTAGCAGAGGGAAGGTAATGGCACTTTCTCTGGTGGAGTGGAGGTGGTCAGTGATGGTCTTCCTAAAGGCATTCCTCCAAGATTCCTCCTTAAAAGTGCTCTAAACTGGGTGGCAACCTCTGACCAGGCTGGCATGGTCCAGTGTTATGGCCTCTCCTGCTGGTTCTGAAGGAGTAGAAGTCCCATGTTGGCACCACCCCATCCAGCAGAATCTCCAGTTCCTTTACCAAAGCGATTTCCCCCTGTCTGCCATGTCCCGGGCAAATTTCTGTAACAGTGGCTGGGCAGCTCTGAACTGATGGTGCCTATCAAGGTGCAGGCTTTCAAAGATGGCACGGGTGCAAAGGATGTCAAATTTTGGCTATACCTGCTGAATTGCAAGTTGTTCCAGCCGCAGTGCATGGTCAGGTGGGACAGAAATTAGATGCGAAAGAGACTTAAGGGTGTTTTAGGTTAACAGTGAGGCACATTTTGTAATATGCTGTGAGAAATCTCCCTACCCTCACTGCAAAAGACCCTCTAAAAACTTCAATGCAACTCTGACTGAGTTAAATAAAAGAGGAGTTGGGCGTAGGTAGAAGTGTAGGAGGAGCAGAATAGATTGGAAAGGGTGCAGTTCTAACTAATTTAGCAATTGAATTCATGGAGTATATGCTGCATAGTAACATCTGAAGTACTGGTCAGGTGAAATTTTCAAGACTAAAATTGACAGTTTTTTCTTCGTTGAAGGTTTCAAAAGCTTTTATTGATGACCCTACTCCTATAGTCTGCAGAGTAGAAAGGGAACTCCCAATGTCCCAGGCCTAGGTTATCTCGGGAGAATAAAGAAGGACAAGGTAATGGTACCAGTAAAATGAAATTCTGAACATTACCCTGCACAAAGTGTTGGCTGGAACTTGTTTCTGATCTCACCACTGCCTCCCACATGACTAATCCTGACAGACATTTACTGACTGTAACACATGGGTGCTCTGTCAACATGGAAGTTCACTTTAATTTCCTTTAAATATCACATCTTCAATGGGTGAATTTTTACAGAGCACTCAGTTATGTCAACTAATGGAAGACAAATTCCAATTGATGTGGTTGCACATTCTACTGCACTTTGAGTAGCTGCAGGTTTGCTATTGGATGGAACAACAACTTGGAGGATTCAGGTGCACTAATGGTTTAAGTGACTGAATGATTTAATCAGTGAAAGACTGTTGGCGTCTGTTTTAGTTTCCTGGCCATAGAGATATCAATAGGGGTCCTATGTAGCAGTGTGAAATATGGAGTCTAATCGGACTGTATTCTGGAGGAAGCTGTGTAAAGCTGGCCAAGGTTTGCTCTCATAATAACAAAGAGGTTAATAGTGCACATTGTCAATTAGGCACAAATGTGCCTAATAGTGCACATTGTCAATTAGACACCACTTCAGAGGAGACCCTTTTGGACAGTTAAATGTGAATATCCAAAAGCTGCTGTTCAAGATGACATGCCTTTAACTTTGCAAAAACAGTGGTCTTGTTTCCAGTTTCAATACTGATATGCACTGAATGTCATGACGTTGCAGCACTTACACAGTAGACACAAACTGAACTTGCCACCGAAAGTTGTCTCATCATTTGAAGTTTAAGTATAGTTCAAATGATATATTAATTATTAAGTATTGCCAACCTAAAATTATGACATTCAAGCAGTCTCATTGCTTCAGGGACTTTAAAAGTGAAAATGAGAACAATGTCTTTTGTTTTACTATTCTGTAGTTTTTTTCTCTCTCTCTGAATCCAGTCTTGCTTTGCTGCACTTCATGCCATTTTTTTGTATCTAATTTGAAATTGAATTGATTCAATTTACATTTGCTTTCTTGTAGCTGTTCATAATGACCTGGCTCATGAGCAAGCCACAACATAGCATCTGCAAATCCTTTATGCAGTGAGGGATTGCTGCCTGTGATATCTCACGAGGTTTTCCAGATAATGCATGGAAGGACCTTTAGGCAAAATCAAACCAAAGTCACATAACCTTCAACACCACAAGTACAAGAGTCTACCAACACAACTGGAGGCAAACCTCTCAGCCAACATGTTATATAGTGAGGTGCCCGTCTCCTGACAGACAGAGGCTGTCTTTGCAGGATCTTGTGCCCCGGCATTTGGAGATATATTAAACCTTTGTCCAACTGCTGTTGTCTCTCCTCTTTGCATGCTGTTACTCAATAGCAGCAGCTTTTACAAGTGCCAGGATCACAGGGCATGCCTGCCCTTGGCCAGATTTCATCCTCTTCTTCCTCCACCTTCTCACCCTTTCACTGCTTGTTCAGTTTTCTCTTGTATACATTACTCCCACGAGGAGAGTCACTCAGTAAGCAACTCCAAACCCAAAATACAGAATGAGTAATGTAAAACACCAGTCGACTGGTTTGTTAATAAATTAAATTGTCATCCATTTAAGACAGAGATGAAAAGGAATTTCTTCTCTCAGAGGGTAATGAAGTTATAAAATTGTTTACCACAGAAGGTTGTTGAGGTTTGATCATTATGTTTACTCAAATCAGAGATGCATATGTTTAATCAGTAATGGAGTCAAGGGTTATGAGGAAAAGGCAGGAAAGTGGAGTTGAAAATTATCAGCTCAGCCATGATCTTATTGAATGGTGCAGCAGACTCGATAGGCTGAATGGCCTACTTCTGTGTCTCTGTTTTATGGTCTTTAATGAGATTTAATGGTCAGAATGCTGCCGATGTCAACACCTTCTTGAATTTCATATTATCAGAGACAGTCATGGTAATCTCAGGTTAGTGACCAGACATGATCGCACCTGAATTTATTTTACACAAGCACAGGGAGGGCAGAAATCCCGATTTCCAACTGCAATATTCACCTGTATTGCACCTACAGTGCAATTATTAATGACTCCTCTAGTCAGTGCTGTTTCTTTAACCCAATGTGTGATTTATAAACTGTGTTACATGAGACAGAGTGGAAGGGAAATGATCATGTGAGCTACTGTTATGGCTTTTTTTTAGGTTACAAGCTAATTCACTTGCAATGTTTTATAAACATGTGAATTAATAGGTTTCTTCACTTGTCAAACAAGTAGGCTTTTTTTTATACAAGTCCCTTTGTACCTCAAGTAATCTTTGGATATGAATTCCAAATAATCTTACGTCAGCCTCTCACCTATTTTCCCCGTAGGAGAGTGGGAGAGTGAGCTCCTATCTTTGTCAATAAGCATTATCCCAAGAGAATCATCAGGAGGCAAGTGGTTTGTAAGTAAACATACTGGAAAATAATGCCAAATGAAAATTGTCAATAAGGGCCACAGTAAATAATGCATTTGTGGTAATGCCCCTGTTTTTGTCAAATAGGGTAAGAGATAGTTCTTTATTTTTCAAGCCTGGATATTGGCAAGACTTGTATGGTTTATTTGTTTAGAAGCTCAACATAATGCAGTAACAGAAGGATGACATTACTGGGAAGTAGATCTGCTATAAGGATTAATATTGACATAGTAACCATGGCACATATAACTAATGTGAGTAAACTGCCTTCTGGCCAGAGTCAAACTCCTTTGTTGGACGCCTAGTTGTCCTCAGCTTGAGTTACAGTTCAATCAGCATTCAGAAATACTGATTGTGATAAATGGGAAAATAATATGATAGGGTTATCAAAAGTGCTCAGTGTTAGATTATACCCACACAATGGTAATTTTATAACCATCACATAAGCAGTGGTAGTATTGTTTGAATTGAGCTAAAAAGGTATTGTTGCAGTATAGCTTTCGTTCAAATTAGACTATCAACACATGCCCACTTCTAACAGTGACTCTCGATGGAAAGGACATGTGGGAGTACATGAGGCAAGGACAGAAATAAACTCATCTGAAATGTTCCATGGACTAAAGAAGACAGCTCACTGTTTGGACTCATAATGGAGTCGGGCCATATAGGTCTGGCCCATGGTGCCATGACCTCCACCATGGGTGGGCAAGGAAGCAGGCTCCCAATCCACTCCAGTCAGAACAGGGATAGATCCATGGAATCACAAAACCCCTACAGACCATCATGTTCACAACAGCCCTCGAAACAGCATCTCACCCAGCTTCACCCACCATCCCTCCTTACCATATCCCTGTAACCCTGTATTTCCCATGACTAATCCACCTGGACACATCCCTGGATACAATGGGCAATTTAGCATGTCCTGACCTGCACATCTTTGGATTGTGGGAGGAAACCCATACAGACATGGAGAGAATGTGCAAACTCCACACAGACAGTCGCCCATGGCTGGAATCGAACCCAGGTCCTTAGCCCTGTGAGGCAGCAGTGCTAACCACCGAGCCGCTGTTGGCACCATCTGATCCACACTGGCATTCAGTGAATTGAACAAATTGTACTTGCACTACCCTGCAGCCCCAGCCAAAGAGTTTAGATTGCTGAGGTTTCAGACACTTTTACATGCAGATTGTAGTCTGGAAATATGGGTAGTGATGGTTCCACACCTGAACAGGTTGATTAGAAACTGACCTCCAATTTCATTCCACACATGGCTGACCAGGAATCTTTCCCATTCCTACCACCTACCATTGTATATGTTGGGAAGGATTTATAAGTTAATAGGCAACCTGTTTTGACTGCATCATAAGCCACTCTCTATGGTTATAAACCTTGTTATGATCGCCCAGACAAACTTACATATAAAAAAAATTAAATTATGTTTATGATGTTACAGCATGTGTTCGTAGATATTACTTGATCATTACCTGTAAAGCTTTGATAGGTCCAGAGACACTCTCCTGGGAAAACACTCGAACAGGCTTAACAGGTTGTTGCACAGATGTGTCTGGGATGAAGATACTGTCATGTGACAGGGCTCTGGTTCCCATGATAATTTTGTAAGCACTACAAGAGGAAACAAACAAGACGACTGTACCATATGCTGTAGCTACACAAAGCGTCAACAACGTCGTGTTGAGATAATTTGTTCCATTAACAACATTGTTAATGGTCAACAGAGGCTGTACTGTATCATGGGAATTCAACATTAGAATTTAGGACAATGCTGACCACTAAACATTAACAGATAAGCAAAACTCCAACTTGAATTCCCTTTTCTAATGATATTTTGAACACACTTGAAGACTAGGTACTTTAAACCCAGAGATTATGCTATTTTATGCACTAGAAATCAAAATGTTGTAAGAAACATATCAAACCTATACAGAAGATGTTATTAGCAGTGACTACAAAAACAGCAATATCCAAAAAATCATAACTCCTCCAAAATTAAGACAAAATATGGTGCTGTTTTTGTTTGTTCTTAATTGCTCCCATGATAATCTATTCAGACTCTGACAAGACCCAATAGCGACGTGATGATCTCCAAGAATGAACCTTCCAAAACACTGCCCTGCGGTGTCATAGGGTACATTCCAGGTGTTTTAACCATTCTCAGGAGGAAGCTTTGCAACTCTGGGAGATTGAAAGACAACAGATTAAAAACGTTTTCCACCCGCTAAAACACCAAGAAGGTTTCTGGGGAAGAGTGGGTGTGGCACATGCAAGAAAACAGCGGGTCACAGAACCATAGCTGTTTCCCGCATTAACAGCTTTTTCACAATATATACGAACCATTCTCAGAAAGAGAGCTGGAGACTTTGTGCACTGAGCTACTCCACATTCATCACAATTACTTTGTTAGTATTGTGGCAGGATTCCATATTTTTTAAGGAGTCCTATTCTGCACAAATTAAATTCATTTATCGAAAAATAAATTTCACCTCATTAGAAAAATTAAATCAAATTACAAATTGCCCAAGTGTATAAATTTTGGTACATGCTCATCAAATAACCATTGACTGGCCTCTTGCATAACCAAGAAGGCGGTTGAATGAAACCAAATGAAAATAGGGATGATTAGGCTTTTCTATAATTTAAGCCAGCAGTCTAAGCAGATTAAAGTAGAATAGTTGGGTATAATTATTGGTAAGTACCATAATTGTAAAAATGCAAATTCACAACCTAATTCCAATTAGATGGATAACGAAAGACGGACTGCTGTATCCAATAATTCACTGTTTTGTATGCAGCAGGATCGTGCTAGTCATAATAGAGAAGATAAAAACACATTGGATCCAGGATAACTTGGCAAATCGGATTCAAAATTGGCTTAGTGGCAGGCGACACAAGGTGGTGGTTGGAGGTTGTTTGTGCTACTGGAGGCTGGTGTCCAGTGGTATACCACAGGGGTCAGTGCTGGATCCTTTCTTGCTCATGATAAATATAAATCTCATAAAAGAAAATATTGCGGGTGGATGATAAGTAAGCTTATGGACTTGAAAATTGGCCAGGCGGTTGACAGTGATGAAGAATGCCTAAGGTTACAGGAGGATATAAACTGATTGGTCAAATGAGCAGATCAATGGCAGATCACATTTAACCAGATCAATGTGAGGCAATGACTTGGGAAGAAGTAACAAGTCAGGGGAGTACTCAATAAATGGCAGAACACTAGAATGCTCTGAGGAGCAGAGGGAACCTTTGGATTCTTGTCCACAGATCCCTGAAGGTGACAGAACAGGTTAATAGGATAGTTAAGAAGGACATGGGACACTTGCTCTTAAAGGAACATAAGAAGAGGAATAGGCCATTCAGCCTCTCGAGCCTGTTTTACCATTCAATGAGACCATGGCTAAGCTGTGGTTTTACACCCCTTATGCCATCCTTTGGCCCGTATCACTTAATGCCTTTGTAGAACAAATATTTATCAAATTTAAAATTAACAACTAATCCAGCATCCTTTGCCATTTGTGGAAGAGAGTTCTAAGCATCTCCCACCCTTTGTGTGTAGAAGATCCTCACATCTCTCCTGAGCAGTCTGACCCTAATTCTCAGACTATGCCCCTTAGTTCTAGAATCCCCAATCAGTGGAAATGGTTTTCTGCCCTGCCTTTTCCTGTTAATATCTTGAAGACTTTGATCAGATCACCCCTTAACCTTCTAAATTATACAGAAAACTGGCAATTTTTGTGCAATCCCACCTCATAATTTTATCAGTTAAATTATAAGAGCAGGGAGATTATATTGGAGTTGTACAAAACTTTGGTTATGCCACAACTAGAATACTATGTGCAGTTCTGGTCACCGCACTACAGGAAGGATATAATTGTACATAAGGGATGCAGAGAAGATTCCTCACCAGAATTACTGGGATGGGGCAGTTTAATTATGAAGAAAGGCTGGCTTGCTGTGTTCTTCCAGCCTTCTGCTTGTCTATGAAGAGAGACTGAATAGGCTGGGTTGTTTTCTTTATAGTAGAGAAGGCTGAAAGGCAATCTGATTGAGGTTTATAAGGTAATGAGGGGCATGGACAGAGTGGACAGAAAGGAGCTATTCCCATCATTGAAGGGTCAATAACAAGGCCACATAATTTTAAGTTGGAAGGTTCAGAGGGGACTTAAGGAAACAATTTTCATCCAGAGGCTGGTGGGGATCTGGAATGCACTGCCTGGGAGGTTGGTTGAGGTAGAAAACCTCACAACCTCTAAACAGAACTTGGATGAGCAATTAAAACATCATAACATCTGTAGATTTATAGTAGCTTTGTTGGTGTAGATCTGATGGACCAAATGGCCACTTTTATACTGTTTGATTCAATGATTCTATGATAACAGCACAAGACAGTTGCTATGATGTAAAGATTTTTTAAGTGTTTCCATGAAAAGGTTTTTTTCTTATTTTGAACTATGAAGGAAGTGCGGGCACTACACTGAAAATATAAACTGGACAATAACATTTAAAATTCAAGTCAAATTTCTAAACGCAGATTGAGGAGGAAGTAAATTTATTTAGAGAAAATATTTGATTTTCTTTTTCCCCAAATGCAATGAGCTTGACAACCTGTGGCCCAAGTCCACCTAACTCTTTCTCTTCCCTTCAAAGAATAGGTCATGTTAAGGCCTCAGATTAAAAGCACTCTGCAAACTTTCAGCAAGTGTGTTCATGTCATATCCACTCTGAAAGGAAAAGCATGGCAAATCCAAACCTCCAAACTGACAGCCAAAATCACATGTTGAGCTACAACAGTATGGGTTTGGTTATTCAATCTGCATTGCCTGCTCCCCCACTGAGTGTACTGCACTTATTGTTGTACTCTACAGATAGCTAAACCTCTCGGGATAAAAGTGTAATCTGGACTGCTGTGTTCTGCTGGGGTCTTGGCCAGCCTTTCATCACCATTCCTTTTGCAGGCTGGGATAATTTGCAATGGCTGCTTTACCCAGACTGGAGGGAGACAGCTACAGGCAAGTCTGTTCCTGGAGTTTTCACTCCTGTCAGTTTCAGGGTAAGAAATAACTCTGTTGTTCTCCCTTTATATAACTAAATGCAAGTTGGTTTCTAAAGCCTGACTCAATTTTATTTCTTCCTTTACAATTCTGGAGTGCCTCCAGATCAGCCCTTAGCAAGATACTGCCATTGATTGTTACATGATTTCCAATAGGAGCTAGCTCTTGTTAAAAATCCCATGGAATGAAAATTTATTTTCTTCTGTCATTTATTTGAGAAAAAGTGAATAAGAAAAACCAATAGAATACAACTTTAACACCACTGTGCATTCTGTTCTCCATTCAAATGTGCAAAAAAATGACGACTTTCATTTATATAGAGCCTTTTGTGTCAGCAAGCACTTTACAGCCAATGAAAACGCTTAAAGTGTAAAGTTTGCAGCACCTTTTATGACCACTGGATAGCACAATATGGTCTAAAAGCATTGGTATTCTTGTGAAGTGTAAGAATTGGTCTGGACACCAGGGATGATTCCCCTGAACTTCTTCAAAGTAGTGCCACTGGATCACTTACATCCATTGGACAAGCAGCTAAAGCCTCATTTTAATGTCTCAGCTGAAAAGCAGCACCTCAGGCAGTACAGTAGCCCTTCAGTGTTACACTGGACACATCGAACTTGCGTTTTGCACACAAACCTTAGAAATTTCTGACACAGATGAGGGAGTTACCAAGAGCAGACATTACTTTAAAGAACAACAGGAAGTCTTGGTCAATATTCAACCCTCAACTAAAAGCAGCTAATCTGGTCATGATCACTTTGCTCTGCATGTTTGAAAAATGGCTGGATTATGAATTACTGTATATTACAACCCTGATTACACTTGAAACGCTTTCATTGGCTGTAAAGCACTTGGTGGCAGAAAAAGCTCTATATAAATGAAAATCATTATTTCTTTGCACATATTAATGTAGAACAGAGTGTTATTCTATTGGTCTTTCTTGTTCACTTCTTTTCAAGTAAATGACAGAAGAAAATAAATTAAATTGTCAGAGGCAGTGCTAAAAGAGAAATGGAAATATCCTATCCTTAATTCACAATCATTGTCTGTAAATGATTACTTCAATTATTTTAGCATTAAATTCTAATCTTGTCATATTATTTGAATTACTTAATTAAAATGATCAAATTCCCACTTTTTTATACTGCAAAGAATAATTTTGAACTAAAGGAAGCAGACTGAAAGTGAAACAAGTACTGAAGATACAGCCCATTTTATTGCCCGTGTTCTTAGCTCAGCATCAGAGAGACTTGACTCTCAGACAATTTGCTTTAGAAGCTTGGTGGAGTTAATCTACATTCATTAATGCAGCTCTCTGTTGTTAGTCTTAGATAAATCCTTTTAAACTGAAAGAAAAAGACTGGCATTGCAAAACAGAAATTAATACAAGTCCCTCCAATGACTTGAAATTAATTAATATTTTACACTTATTATTTCCATTTGAACATGATTCCTGAGACTCATCTAAATTTCACTGTTCTTACTGGTCTTGTTCACTAGAAGAAGAAAGCAATCCCATCAATTTGCAAGGACAGTCCTTACTATCACATCATCCATAATATGCAAGTCAAGGCATGATCATTAACAGGGTACTTCTTAATGCAATTTCTGTGTGAGGATGGTGAACTATTTATCAAACATTGTCATTTGAGGCATACATTAGAGGAATCACATTGATTCACAGACAATTATACAATAAAAGGTGCAGCAATTGACAGCTAAATAATCAGCCTTGTTGAACCTTTCCAGAAAAGATCATACTTTATATCAAAATATGCAAATCATTTTCATATTCCAAAGTAATTAGGATGGGTGTTTTATGAACCAGTGATGATAAATACTGCTAACTGAAGAGCTCGAAGACAGACATTACAACAAATATCTTGCCTCAGAATTCACGTAAAGCCCGCCAAGTTAATTACTAGATTTCATAGGCACTGTAACAATGGCTTTAGGATATCAGTTTCCCTTACTTTCAAATAAATTATTAAAACATTGTCAACATGTGTAAATCAACAGCATGAAATATGAAAGTGATTTACTCTTGGCAAAATTGATAAGCAACAGTAATTAAGATTTGCGACAATTCATTTCTGTTAAATGTCCTACCCCTGATCGTTCTCCCCAAGCTCTGGGATGACAGACTCTGGAATTGTGACATCACCTGCCGACTGGCTCATCTTCATATTTGGTTTCTCTGCATTGACAACAAATTCCTTTCTCTTCTTTTTAACAAAAAGCTTCTTGAAAGATTTGAATTTTGACTTCTTTTTCCCTATAAATGTACAAAGCAATGTCACAAATGATGAATCTACAAAGACAACCGAAAATGTCAAAAAACATATCCACAGCTGGTCAGTCAGTACCTGAAAGAGAAAGACAAATTAACATTTTGGGTTGGCTATTTTATTAGGCCCAGGACTTGATTTTTCTGAAGTCAATAAACATAGAAAACATGATGCAGTAGGATGAATGCCTTCCTTCTTAGTCAAAATGTCTCTTTGGCTAAATACATTTAACTATGTCCAAAAAAATTATTTCAATGTTTTAAGCTGCATTTATCCTGGTTAAATGATTAAAACTTTGAAATGAGCAAATAATCTACTGCTCATTGCTTCGAACTTAAAAGGTGACACTGAAGGAGATTGGTATAACTTAAACATGGGCAGAAACAGAGTTTAATTTATTCGGTTGCATAACCAGTTTGCTATTTTCATTTGAAATTTTTTCCATAGCTCATGTGATGTATAAATAGGACAGCGCCCAGTCCCTACTCCCCTGGACAATATATACTGTTATAATGGACTTGTAAAGTGTTTGTGTAACTCTTATCGTAATTGTGACATTAACATCCAAGTACAAAGCTATAGGTGCTTTTTCGTTCCACACTGCACCAGTAAGAGAACAGCTTCCAATGGAGGATAATCTTGCAGTGGGTTGCTGTAGGCAAAACGTTGCCCATAGCCCAGCATCACCTCTTATCTGCAAACCACTGTTTGATTTATATATTTCAATGACTGATTATGATACATGTCTTTTCAGTCAGACATTGTGATTCATGCTCAGCATACAGAGTGAAGCAGTCTATTTATATCTAGTACAACACAAAGATGTTGTCTCACAATATTTTGTTATCTCCAAACAATGGCTGGTCTAATGTTAAGGCTCCCAGGAACTTGTGTCATGTTGTTTTTAATCTGCTGGACTTTAACAAGGAAACTCAAAGGCAAGAAAAGTGTATGTACATACAACATTTGAATTAGGAGTGAGACCAGGCTAATCTGCCTCTTGAAGCCACTTCACCAATTGATTAGATCATGGATGACTTGACTGTTGCCTCAAATCTCTTCCCCGTGATAACCTGTGTCTTGCTTGGTAGCCCTGATTCTATCTAAATCTGCTTTTAAAATATTCAATGAGTGGGGAGGCACGGTGACTCGGTGGTTAGCACTGCTGACTTCCAGCAGCCAGGTCGCAGGTTCGATTCCAGCCTCGGGTGATTGTCTGTGTGGTGTTTGCACGTTCTCCCTGTGTCTGTGTGGATTTCCTCCCTCAGTCCAAAGGCCTGCAGGTCACAGGAATTGGCCCACAGTGTTAGGTGCGTTAGTCAGTAATGTGTCTGGGTTGGTTACTCTTTGGAGGATCGGTGTGGACCTGTTGGGCCGAAGGGCCTGTTTCCACACGTAGGGAATCTAATCTTGGTGGCACAGTGGTTAGCACTGCAGTAATGTGTCTGGGTTGGTTACTCTTTGGAGGATCGGTGTGGACTTGTTGGGCCGAAGGGCCTGTTTCCACACTGTAGGGAATCTAATCTTGGTGGCACAGTGGTTAGCACTGCTGCCTCACAGCGCCAGAGACCCAGGTTCAATTCCTGCCTCGGGCAACTGTCTGTGTGGAGTTTGCGCATTCTCCCTCTGTCTGTGTGGGTTTCCTCCCATAGTCCAAAGATGTGCAGGTTGACCATGCTAAATTGCCTGTATTGTTAGGTGAAGGGGTAAATGTAGGGGAATGGGTCTGGGTCTGGGTGGGGTTGCTCTTCGGAGGGTCAGTGTGGATTTGTTGGGCCGAAGGGCCTGTTTCCACACTTTAAGTCATCTAATCAATCACACTTCATTCTGCTCTTTGGCAAAGGAAATTCCATGGATTCAAGACCTTCAGAGAAAAAAATATTTTGTTTTAAATTCAAAACACACTTTATTCATAAAAATACCCATATATAGTCACTGAAGCAGTTTGGTCTTTTTTAAATTCATTCTTGGAAGTTGCTGGCTGGCCAGCATTTATTATCCGTCCCTAGTTGCCTCTCTTTGAAACAAATGGCTTGCTAGGCCATTTCTCAGGTCAGGTGAGAGTCAACCACATTGCTGTGGATCTGGAGTCACATGTAGGCTGGACCAGGTGAGGATGGCAGACTTCTTTCCCTGAAGGACATTAGTGAACCAGACAGGTTTTTCCAAACAATTGCCATCAATAGATTCGTAATTCCAGATTATTAGTGAATTCAAATTCCACCATCTACCATGGTGGGATTTGAACCGAGGTCCCCAAAACATTCTAAGCTTCTGCAGTAATAGTCTAGCGATAGCACCACGAGGCATTTGCCTCCCAGAGCATATGAAGGGAAAAAGTTTGAAGTTTGACTCTATCCAACAAACAAACCAAAGGCATTTCTTACTTTGAGAAAAGTCGTGAATGTGGTGCTGGAAAAGCACAGCCGGTCAAGCAGCATCCGAAGAGCAGGAGATGCCCAAAACATCGATTCTCCAGCTCCTCGGATGCATTTCTTACTTGCGCAATATTATTTTTACACATATTTGAGGCACCAGGAGGATCTGTTAACTGACTGGATCGCAACTAAACAAAAATTCCCTTCATCTATATCTTAAAATGGAAGACTCCTTATTTGTAAACTGCTTGTCCTAGTTCTCATCTATACTCCAAGGAAAAATATCTTTTCGATATCTACCCTGTCAATACACTGCATTATAATACCCCCAGGTTATGGTAAGATAAAGCCATCCAGATGAACTGCAAAGCTCTTTTTAATCATCTGCATTTTTATGCAACCAAGTCACAACTGTCCCATTTCTCGATGATGTTTAAAAAGTTAAACATCCAGAAGTGATGGGACTTCTAGCTTGTCCAAGCCAGTGTCTGTCCCATTGCTCTATCAGTTGGAGCAGTGCCAAAACAACCTCAAGACTTTCTGAGAAAGGAGACATTCATTTTGTAGTTATCTACTTCCTAAAATCAGCAAAGAGAACTAATATTGAGAACAATCCCAAATCCATTTAAATAAAGAAGACTGTCAATGTTTTTAACATGTTGCACCTTTTAACCAAATGAAAGTTGCCAAGGCAATTTGTAGGTGAATCTAAATTGTATTTTTGACCAATGTAAAATGCCTGATTATTGATTAAGATTATTGATTTGAATTACTTATTCATGGTAACAGTATAAGTAGAGTTTCAAAAACTGAAACTGCTGGAAGAGTTCAGCAGGTCTGGCAGCATCTATGGGGAAAAACCAGAGTTAACGTTTCAGGTCAAGGCACCCTATCTCAGAACTGATGATAGCTCGGAAAAGGTTTGTTTTTATGCAAAAGATAGGGTAGGGGGAGGGGGTAAGGAATAAACAATACATGGAGAGCTCAAAGAGAGAGAAGGACCGTTAGACAGGTAAAGGAATGGATAATGATCAGCTTGGGAGAATGAATTGGTATTAATGGGGACAATTAGTGGCTAACAATGTGTGTAATAGCAGACAATGTGATAACAAAGCCTGGTGTGTGGGGGTTGGGCTAGGGACATGTGAAAAGACATCTCAAACCCCAAAACTGTTGAAGTTGCTGTTGAGTCTGTAAGGCTGTAGAGTTCCCAAGCAGAAAATTTCTATTGGTTTTTATTTACGTAGAATTTTGATTGGTTATTGACAGCTGTTTCCTACACATTGGAGGGATTCTGCTTTAGAATTGGGCTAATATATTCAACTCAGGAAAAGGCTGGACAAACTTTAATATGCATCACCTGACTATTTTTATTACAGGTGTCTGCTGGCCCAACTTGCAGGTCATCCAAAATATTTGAAAAAGATGAAGGAAACTGGAAAGTTAAGAAACAGAAATTGGGCCAATCTGAAGTTGCTGTTTCTTTGTAGTTAACGGAACAGTTCCTGAATACGCAAGACTTGTCATTACCAGAAAAAACTCAAGATGTTAAAGTACACTGGAACAATGGCCACTTTCTGCTCAGGCTGAAGAAACAACTTCCTTTCAGTAGATGTGAGACGCAGCTCAGGGGTAGCATTCTGAATCCGGGAATCCGGACTTTGAATGTACAATCAATGCTGAGCACTTCAATCCAGAGAACTGGATTCCAAAGAAGGTCTTTGGAAAAGTTATTGGACTCGAAACGTTAACTCTTAACTCTTTTTTTTCTCTCCACAGGTGCTACGAGACATGCTGAGTTTCTTTGGCACGTTCTGCTTTGATTTCAGATCTCCAGCATCTGCAGTACTTTGCTTTTATTGGAAGGTTTTCTTAATATTTGTTAATATTTAACGTTAACAAATATTAATATTTAAATCTGTGACTAGAGCTGTCAAACTGAGAAGTGACAACTTCCACTGCAGTTTGTGCGAAAGATGCTTCCCCAATTTTGCTCCTCTACATTGGGGAGACAGGCCGCCTACTTGCGGAACGTTTCAGAGAACACCTCTGGGACACCCGCACCAACCAACCCAACCGCCCCATGGCTGAACACTTTAACTCTCCTCCCACTCCGCCAAGAACATGCAGGTCCTTGGACTCCTCCATCGCCAGACCATGGCAACACGACGCCTGGAGGAAGAGCGCCTCATCTTCCGCCTAGGAACCCTCCAACCACAAGGGATGAATGCAGATTTCTCCAGCTTCCTCATTTCCCCTCCCCCCACCTTATCTTAGTCCCAACCCTCCGACTCAGCACCGCCTTCTTGACCTGCAATCTTCTTCCCGACCTCTCCGCCCCCCACCCCCTCTCTGGCCTATCACCCTCACCTTAACCTCCTTCCACCTATCGCATTCCCAACGCCCCTCCCCCAAGTCCCTCTTCCCTACCTTTTATCTTAGCCTGCTTGGCACACCTTCCTCATTCCTGAAGAAGGGCTTATGCCCGAAGCGTCAATTCTCCTGCTCCTTGGATGCTGCCTGACCTGCTGAGCTTTTCCAGCAATACATTTTTCAGCTCTGATCTCCAGCATCTGCAGCTCTCACTTTCTCCTTTGCTCCCAAGTAGCCAAGCTCTCATCGTTTTTCTCAACATTGTGAATCTCATCTGGCCATTCTCTCCAGAATTTACCAACTGACTTGCTCATTGCTCATGTCTTTCAGGAGCTTGGAAGATTCCACCCTCTTGTTCTGGATTCCTCCACCAGAGGAAATCATTAACTGCTGCTACCATGGCTGATCTCTGAAATGAAAGGAATACAAGCCAAGTTCATATTACTTCTTCTCACATGTAATCCTTCAAGCCCTTCTGGCATTCTTATGAATTTGCACTCCATCTTTTCCAAGGCCAAGATGTCTTACTTGAGACAATAAGGACTGCAGATGCTCGAAGCAAGAGTCAGTAGATGTGAAGCTGGAAAAGCACAGCATCTGAGGAGCGGGAAAGTCAACATTTTGGGCCGAAACACTTCATCAGGACTGGGGAGGGGGAGGGGAGAGCTGAAGTAAATAGAGGGAGGAAGGTTGGGGCTGGGGAACGGTAGATAGGATGGATGATAAGTGGATGCATGTAGGGGGTTAGTGGGAAGCATGGAGCAGATAGGTGAGTGGGGCTTCACTTGTGTCATAATGCCTCCATCCCCAGCCTTATCCTATGCCTGGCCTCCCTTCCCACCAACATCCCCCCCAACCCTCAACTTCCCAGATCCCCTGACCTGACCTAACCTAACCTGTCCATCTTCCTACTCACTTACCCGCTCCACATCTATTGGCTCTTTTTGTATTTTCGGTTTGGTGCCCAAGGTTCTATATGACTGAAGCATCACTTATTCATTTTTGGATCCTAATTCCTTTCAGGTGAAGGCCAACATATCATTAGCGTTCCTTATTAATTTGTGTATCTGTCTATCAGTTGAGCCTCTTCAGGTACTGTTTCTCTGTTTAAAAAACTGAAAGATCTGGGTTGCTGTCAATCAGAAACAGAAACAGAAATTGCTGGAAAAGCTCAGCAGGTCTGGCAGCATCTGTGGACAGAAATCAGAGTTAATGTTTTGGGTGGCGTGACACTTCTTCAGAACTGTTTGTTTATTCTCTTTTATTCTTTACAGGGTGTGGGTACCAGTGTTAAGGTCAGGAATTGTCCATCGCTAATTGCCCTTGAACTGAACCATTTCAGAGTCAACCGCATTACTGTGACTCTGGAGTCAGACATAGACTAATCAGTGAAAACATAGCAGCTTCTCTTCTCTAGAGGACATGAATTAACCAGGTTTTTTTAAAATGGAAATTGACAGTGTTTGTCATTAGAGATTACCTCCAGATATCAGAACTGAACTTAAATCCACCAGCTGCTGTACAGAGATCTGAATGCAGGCCCCATGACTTATATCCTGGGCCTCTGCATTACAGGACCCGTTAAAAATCACACAACACCAGGTTAAAGTCCAACAAGTTTTTTTGGAGATATGAGTTTTCGGCACGCTGTCCCTTCGTTAGGTAGCTAGCTGAAAGGATAGCGTGACAAAAGTTTGTACTTCCAACTAAACCTGTTGGACTATAACCTGGTGTTGGGTCATTTTTAACTTGTTTCACCCCAGTCCAACACCGCACCTCCACATTACAGGCCCAGTGACATTATCACTGCCACTCCTTCCACTTGTGGGGCCAATTGTGTTCATAAACTGAGACAGAAACCAATTTAAAACAACTATTACAATGCTTTCCTACCACAATTGCATTGCTGACACACACATGAACTGGATGAGGGAAAAATGTGACCCTAGGCTACAAATATCAAACAGGTGAAAATGCCAAGGTGATTTAAAATCCCTATCCAATCTGGTTCATGAATTGTAATTATATTCTAATTTAAATAAATATGGAGATACACAGATATCATGACAGGTATGACACCGGAGGGTTGTGGGAGGTGCTGCTGTAGTGGTAATATTAATAGACTAATAAACCAGAGACAAAAAGTATGGCACTGGAAAAGCAAAGCCGGTCAGGCAGCAACTGAGCAGCAGGACAGTCGACGTTTCATTCCTGATAAGAGCTTATGCTCGAAATGTCGACTGTCCTATTCCTCAGATGCTGCCTAACTGGCTGCGATTTTCCAGCACCACACTTTTTGACTCTGATCTCCAGCATCTACATTCCTCACCTTCTCCTAACAAACCAGAGACCAGGCTAATATTCTAGGGCATAAATTCAAATCCTATCATGGCAGATGGTGCAATTTTAAATCCAGATTTTAATGAATTCAAAGCTCACCTATTGGCAACCATGCGATTATAGTCAATTATCTTAAAAGCCAATCTGGTTTGCTAATGGACAGGAAATCTTCCAGCTTTACTCAATCTGGCCAACATATGTCTTCAAATCCAGAGCAATATGGCTTACTTTTAACCGCCCTCTGAAATGGCCTAGCAAGCCATTCAATTCCAGGGCAGTTCAGAATAGGTAATTAATGCTGACTCAGCCAATGACACACACCATGACGAAGAGACGTAAAATAACATTGCTAAGAACAGCCTTGTGCACTGGTCTAAGATTATAGATATTACGTTTTGTAGAGCCAAAAATTAAGATCAGGAAAATCTTAATGAAATCAGTGAGATGTCTCCTGCTGTATTAACGGGTGTTATCCTCTTTACTTCCATTCCTAAATGGTCCATTTTGGTTCATGGAAGTCCAGGAGCACTGCATGAATGGCTCACTTTCCTTGTAGTATGCAATGGCCCAAACCAATGTTCTGGAGACATGGGATTAAATCCCAGCAAGACAGACAGTGAAATTTGAATTCATAAATAAATCTGGAACTAAAAGATAGCCTAATGGCAATGTGCAACCACTGTCAATTGGTGTGAAGACCCATCTGGTTCACTAATCTGCTTTAGGGAAGGGAATCTTCTATCCGTACCTGTTCTGGTTTACATTCCTTGACGTACAGTTATGTGGTTGACGCTTAAGTGCCTTCTGAAATGGCCTTGCAAGCCACTCTGGTCAAAAGCAATTCTGGATGAGCTACAAATGCTTGTGACGTCCTCATCCAAAGTAAGGATAAATAAAATAAGATGGTGGGTTAAGCCTTGAAAAGTATCCCCATGCAACATTTGCCTTGTTCTTCTAGGTGGTGGCGCTCATGCATTTGAGGAATGTTACTGCAGAAGCTTTGTTTACTTGGTGCAGTGCACCCCATAGGCAGTTCACTGACCCCACTATCATTGTGTGTATGTTCACATTAATCTGCTCCTGGATTTATTCTTGTTACAGCCCTTATGGGAATTGGTTTAGCTCAATTGGCTGGATTGTTGGCTTACTGAGCAGTATGATGCCAACAATGTGGGTTCAATTCCCATCACCGGTTTGAGGTTACCATGAAGGACACTTCTTCTGAACCTCTTCCCTTGCCTGAGGTCTGGTGGCCCTCAGGTTATATCACCACCAGTCACTTCTCTTAAATGAGAGCAGCCCCTATGGTCTGGTAAGACTATGGCGACACAACAACAGGTTTTATATCATTGCACATAGCAATAAAAATTCCTCTCTGTCTGCCATCTTACCATTGCAAAATTTAATTGCCTTTTCCTGATCTTAATTTTTGGCTCTACAAAATGTAATATCTATAATCTTAGACCAGTGCACAAGGCTAAAATGTACACACAGTCAGCTGTAAATCATTCTTTTTATTACTGATGATCAAATGCATTTGTATAACATTATTCAATCTACTACTTTAACAGTTAATCTATTTATGGTAACCAGGAACATGTCACCAATACTATCTGAATTAATGGCTCAGATTTTATGGTAATAATGACACTGAGGCTATGAGCACTCACTGGTATAACACAAATCAATTTCTAGCCCGTGCACATGAAATTAAACATGAAAATCAGAAAGTTGTTCCCTGGTTTGTCGTGCTCCACCACTAGCTTCATTGCACTAATACCTCTCAGAAATACCACGTCAGGTTATAGTCCAACAGGTTTATTTGAAACCACAAGCTTTTGAAGCACTGCTCCTTCACCAGGTGAAGTGGCTCTTGTGGTGCAGTGGCAATGACCTTGCCTTTGAGCCAAGTGATCTGGGCTCAGGTCCCACCTCCCCAGGAATATGTCATAACACTTTTGAACAGATTGATTAAAAACATCAAAAATCCCTTTTATCTGCTTTACATATCCCTCTTCCTTAATTTCTTACTTCTTTCCTTATAGCTATTTCAGTTTTTATGCCTGATTTTACATTGTGTTGAATATTCTGACACTTCCTGGTTTAGTTTCGGATTTTCAATCTGAATGATTAAAGAGCAGTATGATGGGATTAGGGTTAGGGTTACACAAATTCACACAGGTTCACAGATTAGGGATCTTCTGCAGCTGATACCACACTACTTTAACATTTTTTAAAAATTTAATCATGGAACATGGGTGTCTATTGCTCATCCCTTATGGGCTTGAGAATGCGGTGGTGAGCTTCCTTCTTGAACCACTGCAGTCTATGTGCCGTAGGTAGACTCACAATACTGTTATGGAGGGAGTTCCAGGATTTTGATTCAATGTCACTGAAAGAATAGCAATTTATTTCTAAGTCGGGGAACTTGTTCCCATTTATCTGCTGCTCTTGTTTTTCTCAATGGAAGTGGCTGTGGTGTTTGAAGGTGCTGTCAAACGATCTTTGGTGAATTCCTACCGTGCGTGTTATGGTTAGGGCACACTACTGCTACTAAGCGTCGATGGTGAAGGGAATAGATCCTTGTGGATGTGGGAGAAAGTGAGTTGAAAAGTGTGGTGCTGGAAAAGCGCAGCAGGTCAGGCAGCATCCGAGGAGCAGGAGAATCGACGTTTCGGGCATAAGCCCTTCTTCAGGAATGAGGCTGGTGTGCCAAGTTGGCTAAGATAAAAGGTGGGGGTGGGAGGGGCGCTGGGAATACGATAGGTGGAAGGAGGTGAGGGTGAGGGTGAAAGGCCGGAGAGGGGGTGGGGGCGGAGAGGTCGGGAAGAAGACTGCAGGTCAAGAGGGCGGTGCTGAAT
>NC_057715.1:98209325-98227111 GCF_004010195.1 Chiloscyllium plagiosum | reverse complement strand
GTGGAAATGACGGAGGATGATACGATGTATCCGGAGGTTGGTGGGGTGGAAGGTGAGGACCAGTGGGGTTCTGTCCTGGTGGCGATTGGAGGGGCGGGGTTCAAGGGCAGAGGTGCGGGACGTGGAGGAGGTGCAGTGGAGAGCATCGTCAACCACATCGGAGGGGAATTTGCGGTCTTTGAAGAAGGAGGCCATTTGGGCTGTTTGGTAGTGGAACTGGTCCTCCTGGGAGCAGATGCGGCGGAGGCGAAGGAATTGGGAATATGGGATGGCATTTTTACAGGGGGCAGGGTGGGAGGAGATGTGATCTAGGTAGCTGTGGGAGTCGGTCGGTTTGTAGTAAATGTCTGTGTTGAGTCGGTCGCCCGAGATAGAAATGGAGAGGTCTAGGAAGAGGAGGGAGGAGTCTGAGACGGTCCAGGTAAATTTGAGGTCGGGGTGGAAGGTGTTAGTAAAGTGGATGAACTGTTCAACCTCCTTGTGGGAGCACGAGGTAGCGCCAATACAATCATCGATGTAGCGGAGGAAAAGGTGGGGAGGGGTGCCAGTGTAGCTGCGGAAGATGGACTGTTCCACATATCCAACGAAGAGGCAGGCATAGCTGGGGCCCATGCGGGTGCCCATACCTACTCCTTTGGATTGGAAGAAGTGGGAGGATTGGAAGGAGAAGTTGTTAAGAGTGAGGACCAGTAAGGATGTGGGGTCAGTCAAGCAGGCTGCTTTGTCCTGGATGGTGTCAAGCTTCCTGAGTGTTGTTGGAGCTGAACCAATCCAGGTAAAGGGGGAATATTCCATCACATGCCTGATGTATGCCTTGCAGATGGTGGACAAGCTTAGGGCAATCAAAAGGTGAGATACTCGCTGTATATTCCTAGCCTCTGACCTGCTCTTGTAGCCACTGTGTTTATATGGCCAGTCCTGTGGTAACACCCAGGATGTTGATGGTATGGTATTCAGTGATGATAACGCCATTGAATGTCAAGGGGAGATACTCAGATTGTCTCTTATTTGAGATGGTCATTGTCTGGCATTTATGTGGCATGAATGTTTCTTGCTTGATAATATTGTTTGCCTGCTGATTTGAAAGCCCACAAAAATTCGGCAGCAGTTTAAAGTGTTGTTCCTTTTCCAAGGGCTGGAATATCAATGTTCTCTTCTCATCAGTTCAAACATCCTTTGACTAAAGATAACAAGTAATCTTAATATTTCTAAATATCTACAATAGATTAGTTCTAATCTATTTACCTGAGCCATCTTCACCGGGACCTTCAGACTCACGCATCTTGCTCTCTGTTAGACCTGTGGCCATGAAAATACTCTCACTGGAAAAGAGACATGTAGAGAATTTTAATCTTTCTGAACTGAATTGTTTCAGGGTAATACAAAGTTTAAATGGTCACAATTTTTGTTGTACAGTATATGTAGCACACATTCTCCCCTTTAAAGGTGGTTTTTGTACCTTCCCTATGTTATGTTTCCTTTCCTGACAGCAATGAATCACGTTGGGATATGCTTCCATGGAGACTCAAAAATTCTCTGGAACCTCATCCAAATCACTACTCATTTATTTACATAATCATAGAATCCCAACAGTGTGGAAGCAGGCCATTAGGCCCATCAAATGCACACGGATCGTCCAAAGAGCAACTCATCCAGACCACCACCACTACCACTCCGCACCCACCCACCCCCCATCTCTGTAAAACCTGCATTTCCCATGGCTAACCCACCTAACCTGCACACCCCTGGACACTGTGGGCAATTTAGATTAGATTAGATTCCCTACAGTATGGAACAGGGTCCTTAGGCTCAACAAGTCCACATCGACCCTCCGAAGAGTAACCCACCCAGGCCCATTTCCCTACCCTATATTCACCCCAGAACTATGGGCAATTTAGCATGGCCAATTCACCTGACCTGCACATCTTTAGATTGTGGGAGGAAACCTATAAAGACACAGGGAGAATGTGCAAATTCCACACAAACAGTTGCCAGAGGCTGGAATCAAACCTGGGTCCCTGGTGCTATGAGGCAGCAGTGCTAATCACTGAGCCACCGTGCCAGCATGGACAATCCACCTAACCCGCACATCTTGGACTTGTAGCCACTTGATCAAAAGGAACACGTTTAATGTTTCACTAGAAATATTGGTGATGAGCCATAAACTGCTCCAGATACAGTGGCCAATTCTTCCATGACAACATTCAAACAAAGCTCAAACCTCAGAATATAATGGCCTCACCGTCAGACATGGCTGCCCCTTGAAAGAAGTTATCCTGGTGAGCTCAGCCATTTGTACAGCTCTTTGCCTACAATGATGCATCACATTTTGATATGTACCATATATTTCACACTATGATGCGAATGTAAATATAACTGGAATTTGCATTTACATAGCACCACGTCTTTCATTGCCAATCAGCTACTGTTGAAGTATCGTTGCCAAAGCTCCTCTTACAGATGCACAGCCACACGGCAGCCTGAAAGGTTTTGGAATAAATGTCATGGGCAGCTATGTTAAAAATTGTAAAGGGGATGCACACTAAAAATGGCCACAAACAGCAGTTCCATTTTAAAAGGAGCATTGAGAGTTACTGTTGCAATGTAGGAACTGTGGCAACCAAATTCAGCACAACTTCCTTCCAACAGCAATGTGATAATGAACAGATAATCAGCTTTAGTGGCACTGGTTGTGGGAGAAATCTTGTCTGGCACTTTGTGGAATGAGCCCTTGCCCTTCAAACCGTGCCATGAAATCTTTAATATCCAATTGAAGGGGAAATCTTTCAGTGCAACAACCTCTCAGTACTGCTCTGGAATGCCAGTCTACAACCCAATACGCTTCACAATCACAATGTTGTAGAAGGTGATGTTTGCATTACATTAAAAAGTTCTTGCTACCCTCTGCCATCCTTATTGACCAATGTCTTCCACTTGTGACGTCAAGAACACAAAAACATTGGAGCAGGAGTAGACCCTATAACCTGTTGAATCTATTCTGCCTTTTGATATGATCACAGCTGATCTTGGGCTTCAACACCACTTTCCTGCCTGTTCCCCATTTCCCTGATTCCCTGAAGCCAACAAACTGTCGAGCCCAGCCTTAAATATCTTCAACGTTAAAGCATCTGCAATAGAGAATTTCAAAGACTTGCAGCCCTACGACTGAAGTAATTTCTCCTCATCCAGGATATATATAATCTCTCAGTGTTAGCCTTATCAACCCTTTCAGAGTTTCATATGCTTCAGTGAGATCGCTTCTAATTCTTTAAACGTCGTGAAATATCCACCCAGTTACTCACAGGCCAATCTCCTTGACTGTAAAAATTTTATTCAGTGCATGTGGACACCACAAATAGAAAACAAACTTTGTTCTGTCCTTTGGTTTTATCTGTGACTCCATGTCATGCCCCAAAGTTTGGAGGCAGAGAACACTCACAGCATAGAAGCTACAGCAGGCCATTCAGCCCATTGAGCCTGGTCTGTCATTCAATATGAGCATGGCTGATCCTCTATCTCAACACTATATTCCCACTATCTCCCCAACACCACATTCAATGACTTCCCTTCCAAGGCCTGCGGTGGTAGAGAACTCTGCTGTCTGAGTAAAGGAATTTTCCCTCATTTCAATCCAAAATGACCTGCCCCAGAACCTGAAATGATGATCCCTTGTGCTAGGTGCCCTCTGGCCAGGGGCAATGTCATTTCTGCAACCAGCCGGTCCGGTCCTGTCAAAATTCTACACGTTTCAGTGAGATCCCTCTCATTCTTCTAAAGTCCAGTAAATAAGGTGTGAAAGGGTCAGCGAACCCGAGACGTTAATTCTGATTTCTCTTCACAGATACTGCTAGACCTGCTGAGCTTTTCCAGCAATTTCTGTTTTTGGCCTAGTGAGTACAGGCCTTATCGATCCAATCATTCCTCACATGACAAGCCTGACATCCCATCATTCAGAATAGTGAAGGTTCATTGGTCTCCTTTTAGTGCAAGTATATCCTTCCCTAGGTAATAGCTTAAAAACACTCCCTACTGGAAGCGATGATATGGACGGCAGACTCCAAATATATTGCTAGCTGTGTGCTGCCTCCACCATGGAGCTCAGCCTATGGGTATGACACATTTATTTGGCATTGGAAGAGAGGATGGAGATTATTGGTGGATTGATGTGACAGACTGAAGTTTTTTTTAGATTAGATTACATTACAGTGTGGAAACAGGCCCTTCGGCCCAACAAGTCCACACGGGAACCCAGGTCTCTGGCGCTGTGAGGCAGCAGTGCTAACCACTGTGCCACCGTGCCGCCCTCAAGTTATTTGCCTTGGAGCAGAGGAGATTGAGAGGGAACATGATTGAGATTAAAATTAAGAGGGGCACAGATAGGATAGACAGGGAAAAACTTGATGGAGGCAACAGTGACCGGGGGCATAGATTTAAGGAAATGGGCAGGAATTTTGGAAGCGATGTAAGGAGAAACCTTTCACCCAGAGGGTGGTGGGGATCTGGAGCTCACTGTAAGGGTGACAGAAGCAGAAACCCTCACAAACAATTAAATAGGATTTCAGAGTTGCACTTGCTATGCCAAGAGATACTGTAGGATTAAAATAGTTAGGTGGTTGTTTTTGACTGGCATGAAGAGGCTTTTTCTGTGCTGTAGATCTCTATGATTCTATGTTTAACACACCTATCATGGGCAGAATTAACCTTTGACATTTTAAATTGCATTCTCACTGGGTGTGATAGCCAAAATATGTGGTAGAGTGGCCAGTGCAGCAAGATGTCTGGATTGTGATGTTGTTTATTGCTCCACAGTTACATTGACTACAATATTCCAGAGGTAGGAGACAGTGCAGATCCTGTTTAAACTTCCAAGGCAATTGTTGGCCATTTCAGTCTGAACATAGGTAAAGATACCATAATCCTCCTGGACTGTGTGGATACTCTCTCATTAGAGAGAGAGCGAAGACTGGTCACTGTAGGGTGGATGTTGTTAGACTTGAGAGGTTTCAGAAAATACTTAAGGATATTGTCAGGGCTGGAGTGTTTGAGCTATAAAAAGAGGCTGAATAGGCTGGGGCTTTTTTTTGCTGGAGTGTCTGCAACTGAGGGGTGACTTTATAGAGGTTTATAAAATCATGCGTGGCATGGATAGGGTGACTAGCCAAGGTCTTTTTCCTAGGGTGGGGGAGTCCAAAACTAGCAGACAGACATAGGTTTAAGGTGTGAGAGGAAAGATTTTAAAAAGACCCGAGGGGTAACTTTTGCATACAGAGGATGATGTGTGTGGAATGAGCTGCCAGAGGAGGTGGTTGGGTACATGAATAGTAAGAGTTTGTATGGATATGGACGAAATGCTGGCAAATGGGACTAGGTCAAATTGGGATGTCTGGTCAGTGCAGATGAGTTGGATTGAAATTACTGCTTCTGTGCTGTATGATCCGATGACTAGTAGCAGTTTAACCTGATGATCATCATGCTTGAGGTGATGGGAGAAGTTGAGAAAGAGGGTCATTCATGGTAACCTCAACCAACATGGGAATTGAACCCACACTGTTAGCATCACTTTATGTTGCAAGTTACCCAGCCAGGAGAAAGTGAGGACTGCAGATGCTGAAGATCAGAGCTGAGAGTGTGGTGCTGGAAAAGCACAGCATTCGAGGAGCAGGAGAATCGACATTTCGGACATACGCCCTTCATCACGAATGAGGCCTGTGGGCCAGGGGACTGAGAGATAAATGGGAGGGGGTTGGATTTGGGGGTAGGTAGCTGGGAAAGCGATAAGTGGATGAAGGTGAGGGAGAAGGTGATAGGTCAAAGGGGGGAGTGATGGATGGGTTCGGAGGGCGGTACTGAGTTGGAGAGTTGGGACTGGGATAATGTGGGGGATGGGAAAATGAGGAAGCTGTTGAAATCCACATTTAGCCCGTGTGGTTGTAGGGTCCCAAGGCAGAATATGAGGCGTTCCTCCTCCAGGTGTCGGATGGTAATGGTTTGGTGGTGAAGGAGGCCCAGGACCTGCATGTCCTTGACAGAGTGGGAGAGGGAGTTGAAGTGTTCAGCCATGGGGCGGTGGGGTTGGTGAGTGCAGGTGTCCCAGAGATGTTCTCTGAAATGATCTGCATGAAGGGGTCCTATCTCCCTGATGTAGAGGAGACCACACCAGGTACAACGGATGCAGTAGATGACATCGGTAGTGGTACAGGTAAATTTCTGATGGATCTCTTGGGACCTTGGATGGAGGTGAGGGGAGCGGTGTGCACAGGTTTTGTACTTTCTGCGGGGGCAGGGAAAAGTGCCAGGAGTGGGGTGCGGGCTGCTGGACCTGAGGAGGGAATCGCGGAGGGAATGGTCTTTCCGGAATGCTGATAGGGGTGAAGAGGGAAATATATGTCTGGTGGTGGGATGCGTTTGGAGTAGTGGAAGTGGGGAGGATGATGCGTTGTATGCAGAGGTTGGTGGGGTGGAAGGACCGGGAGGGGATTCTATACTTGTTGTGTTGGGAGGGGTGGGGTTCAAGGGAGGTGGTGCGTGCAGTGGAGGAAATGCGCTGGAGGGCATCATCAACCATGTAGGAATGGAAATTGCGATCGTGGAAGAAGGGGGCCATCTGGGACTTGCTGAGGTGGAATTGGTCATCCTGGGAACAGATGTAGGAGAGGCGGAGGAATTGGGAATAAGGGATGGCGTTTTTACAGATGTAGGGTGGGAGGAGGTGTAGTCTAGGTAGGTGTGGGAGTCATTGGCTTGTAGTATACCCAGCCAGCCAACCAAGCTAACTGACCCCCTGAGCGTAAAAGTAATTAAAATGTTCACCATAAAGTAAATTTTAAAAAAGACTGAATGTGATGTAAAATCATAAAAATGATTAAACATAAAAATATGACATTCAGCATTAGGCAATTTGAGAAGAAATCCAGCCAGATACATCTTCAGGCAAAGAAATTAGAGGGCAGGTACTAATGACACAAATCTCTGAACAGTCTATGTTTGGAAATCAGGATTTGACTCAGATTTACTTCAGAGTCAAGCCCAGCTCTCACCTGGATCAAGCTCATTTGAACCTTGAACAGACTGACTTAGAATTAGTCCCAACCCATAACTAATGTTTCTGAAACAATTACTTTTAATGTGCATTGCACAAAGGTCTCCACATTACATGAAGAAGCTGTCATGCAGTGTTTAAATTTATGTTTTAAACATATGTTTTGAGAAAGTTACACTTAATCAGCTGAAAAGGATTAACTGAGGGGAATTCTATTGTTTGAATTCCAAGTAACCATGTTTGTATTTGAATTTGTTGCTTGTACAATCGCATTAATGTACATTAAAAAAATCTAAATGCATACATATTAACTCTTTTGATCACTCAAGCAAATCGAATATCACGCTTCAGTAATCTAATCAGCTCTTTCCATGCAAGTAACAACACTCCCTGAAGCTCAGAGAAAAATAATCACCATTTTTAAAAAAAAATCATTCAGGGTATGTGGGCCAGTATTTATTGTTCATTGCCATTTGGAAAGCTAATCGTTGAGCTTCTTTCTCGAACTATGATGCGGAGATGCCAGTGTTGGACTGGGATTGACAAAGTTAAAAATCAGATTTATTTGAAAGTGCTAGCTTTCAGAGCATTGCTCCTTCATCAGGTAGCTGTGATTTTTAATTTCTTGAACTATTGCAGTCCATCTGGAGTAGGTACACTGCGATGCTGAGAGGGACAAGGTTCCAGGATTTGCCCTCCTGCAGCTTTGACTCCGCCATGAGTTTTGGCAGTGACGACCCCTCCTGCCCCTATTGCACACATCTAACCATCAACGAACAGATGCCCTTCTCTCCATCCCTTCTCCCCTAACCCTGGGGAGTGTATGCATCTCAGACTTCTGACTGACTTCAACAAACAGCTCTTGCACCTGACTGATCAGACTCCTGACCACTGTCTTTGCAACTCCTCAACTCAGCTGTACTCAATTCCCCGGACTGTTGGTGCTGTTGGCCCAATGGAACTGATTGGTACCCATTCCCCAAACTGTATTCAGACAGATCCCCTGACTATGAATGGTCCAAGCAGTTACTGATCAGGGCCAAGTCCCTGGACTGTGGTACTGGGATCCCATGACAGACAGCATCACCCCAACACACACCCTCCCTCCCCCCACACACATTGACACCATTGAGGACTAGCCCCAAACCAACATGGCAATCTTGCTGGACAAATGTGGTGTATCTTAGACAAAGCAGCTGGCACATGCTGTAGATGTTAGACCGATATCTCCATATTCCATTCAGAAATGGTGACATCTTTACCCCAGGACAGGTCACAACTGACAACTGTGACAAGCAGCCTGTCCATGTATCTGTGCTAAAGAACTTGTCAATATAACAATACTGACAATGCATTTGTGCTTCAGCCAGAACTGAGGCTAAAAGGCAAGGCAAGGCATGGATGTTGTGATCGTAGAAGCTTACAGTCTAAATAGAGGCCATTCAGCCCATCAGGTCTGTATCAACCCTCCAAACAGCATCCCACCCAGACTCAGCCCTTCACCCTGTCAGTAACCCTCAGCCCTTCACCCCATGGCCAATCAACCTCACCTGCATATTTTGGATTGTGGGAGGAAACTGGAGCACCCAATGGAAATCCATGCAAACTCTACACAGAGGGTTACCCAAGGCTGGAATCGAATCCAGGTCCCTGATGCTGAGAGGCAGCAGTGTTAACCACCATGATCATGCAAAGTGAGTGAGAGACTAAGCCAGCAAGCATGTAGTCCTGAGATACAGCCCAGTGCAGTCCGTCAGCTGGGTCCCTGTCCCTCAACCCACTGTCCTTGCAACCACTTTTCAAAGCTAGTTGCTGGGTGCCATGCAATGCAGGATTGTGCTTCCGTAAGTATCGTGCCAGTGGATTGAAGAGGTGCCAGAGGATCCTGAGGGTTGGCAAATGTCAGATGCCAATCTCCATTGACAAGGGGTGCATCTGACTGATGCCCATGGATTGTGTGCTGAGACAGCATCTGGTGCTGAGCAAGTTGGAGGCTGATCCATGTATCTGTGCACCCACTCTGACTTCCATAGAACATCGAGATTGTACAGCATGGAAACAGACCCTTCAGTCCAACTCATCCATGCCGACCAAAAACACAAACCAAACTAGTCCCACCTGCCAGCACCCAGCCCATATCCCTCTAAACTCTTCCTATTCATATACCCACCCAGATGCTGTTTAAATGTGGTAATTGTACCAGCCTCCACCACTTCCTCTGGCAGCCTATTCCACGCATGGACCACCATGTGCATGAAAAACTTGCCCCTTAGGTCTCTTTTATATGTTTCCCCTCTCACCCTATACCTATGCCCTCTAGTTCTGGACTTCCCCACCCCAAGGAAAAGACTTTGTCTATTTACCCTATCCATGTCCCTCATGATTTTATAAACCTCTATAAGGTTACCCCTTGGCCTCCGATGCTCCTGAGAAAACAGCCTCAGCCTATTCAACCTCTCCTATAGCTTAAATCCTGCAACTTTGGCAACGTCCTTGTAAATCTTTTCTGAGCCCTTTCAAATTTCACAACATCCTTCCGATAGGAAGGAGACCAGAATTGCATGCAATATTCCAACAGTGGCCTAACCAATGACCTGTACAGCTGCAACATGACCTCCCAACTCCTGTACTCAATACTCTGACCAATTAAGGAAAGCATACCAAACGCCTTCTTCTCTATCCTATCTGCCTGCAACTCCACTTTTAAGGAGATATGAACCTGCACTCCAAGGTCTCTTTGTTCAGCAACACTCCCCAGGACCTTTCCATTAGGTGTATAAGTCCTGCTAAGATTTGCTTTCCCAAAATGCAGCACCATGCATTTATCTAAATTAAACTCTATCTGCCACTCCTCAGCTCATTTGCCCATCTGAAAAGTAGAGGACCCAGCACCAATCCTTGTGGCACTCCACTGGTCACAGCCTGAAAAACAACCCTCCACCACCACCCTCTGTCTTCTACCTTTGAGCCAGTTCTATATCCAAATGGCTAGTTCTCCCTATATTCCTGAGATCTAACCTTGCTAACCTATCTCCCATCAGGAACCTTGTCAAATGCCTTACTGAAGTCTATATAGATCACATCTACTGCTCTGCCCTCATCTATCCTCTTTGTTTCTACTTCAAAAAACTCAATCAAGTTTGTGAGACATGATTTCCCACTCACAAAGCCATGTTGACTATCTCTAATCAATTCTTGCCTTTCCAAATACATGTATATCTTGTCCCTCAGGATTTCCTCCAACAACTTGCTCACTATTGATGTCAGGCTCACTGATCTATAGTTCCCTGGCTTGTCCTTATCACCTTTCTTAAACAGTGGCACCACGTTTGCCAACCTCCAGTCTTTCGGCACATCACCTGTGACTATCGAGGATCCAAATATCTCAGTAAGAGGCCCAGCAATCACTTCCCTAGCTTCCCACAGAGTTCTAGGGTACACCTGATCAGATGCTGGGGATTCATCCACTTTTATGTGTTTCAAGACATCCAGCACTTCCTCCTCTGTAATATGGACATTTTTCAAGATGTCACCATCTATTTCCCTACATTCTATATCTTCCATGTCCTTTTCTACAGTAAACACCGATCCAAAAAACTCGTTTGCTATCTCCCCCAATTCCTGTGGCTCCACACAAAGGTCACCTTGCTGATCTTTGAGGGGCCCTATTCTCTCCGTAGTTACTCTTTTGTCCTTAACATATTTGTAAAAACCTCATGAGTTCTCCTTTGCTGAGAATTTGTGACATCTGGTATATTTAGCAAGAGAGGAATGTGAACGTTAATGAAGTGAACTGGGTCATTTAACCAGATATAATCCCCCTTGATCGGCAATTCATCACTGACTGGCAAGAAACTTATCTTGCTGCTTGGCAAATGCATAAAAAAAATAGGGTATCATTCCCAAAGTCAAGATGGGCCTCACCTGATTTCTCGCACATTGTCACAAATCTCACCATAGCCCACATCATTCAGTCCCTTGTAAGGTTCAACCCTATGTAACTAACCCAGCAAATGCAACAAATGAAATACCTGGTGTTGGAAGGTTACTAGGGCTTACAGATGTATCAAAACTAACTCTTAATAAACAGGCATTCAGTGATAATTGAAGAAAAAGGCAGTGCAAAGTTTCTGACATAGCTTATATGCCTGACAAGATCATTAAAGACAAAGATAAACTGCACTGTCATCACACTGTTGCTATGTTGTGGAAACACAGCATGAAGCTATATGCACGAAGTCCCAACTGAACTCAAACCGTGCATTCAGTTGTTGTCATCATCAAGAATCAGCACCTTTAACCTTTGAGATCCAGGTTCAATAGCAGCTCTGTATTGAGAAGAGTTTCATAAAAGCAGAAAGCAAAGTGAAAGCCTCGCCACTCGTGCAACTCACCCAGCCTTGAACTTATGGTATTTCAAAGTTCAAACACTTAGACAAAAACAAATCAGCTGTAACTAGACAGTGCTGCAGAGTGTGGGATTTTGCAGAAATCTGAGGTTATAATTTTGTGCTTTGCTACTTATTTTCATCAGAAATTGTCATTTATTCAACTAGAACATAGGTCATATGGGCTTCAAGTTTCTGAAAAGATCAACAGAAATCCTGTAGATTTACAACCAAATAGTATGCGTTGTGTTTTTGTCTCTAAATGGTTGCCAATTTTGTAATTACCCTTTAAGTTAGTACAGTCTTGCAGCATGTCTTTATAACTCCCATTTACTCTCAAATATCCATCGGTCAAAATATTGCAGTCTGTCTTTTCTTTATTACGCCTGTCCTGCTGTGTAGTTCGAGCATTTTTTAATCTTTTGATTTCAGACTTCCAGTATTTGCAGTTTTACCTCACTCAGTCTCTTTCGATGTCGCTTTCTTTCTTAAAGGTGAAAAGATCAATGTCTTTGGGCTAAACTTGATGGCTCTCTGCCGGCAGAGGGATCAGAAAATCCAGTTCATGGTCTGCTTATCGTCATGCTGCCCATCCCACACCCATTTCCCAAGATACTCGAGGTGATAATGGTCGGGCATACTCAACATTGGGTCTATTGAGACCCCAAACTGGTCGACTCCTGACTATCCAAATGCCACATTTTGACCTGATGCTATTTTATCTATGGCATGAGAGGGGGTCAGGATGTCAGTGGGACAACCTGCCATTGGGCAGGCAGAGGTATGAGAAATTCCTTTTGGGTGTCCAATGCCCACTCAAGGCATTTTCTCCTGCCACTCTAAGAATACACCCCTTAAACTCTCCCCATGACCTTTCAAAGTCTCACATGGGGACTGCCTGCTAGGCACTGCCAATAGCTTGCCTCCCATCATTGCTCCTTGTTTGGGAAGTGTCTGTAGTCTCAGCATCAGACAGTGCTGGACCCTGGCCCTCCTGGTACTGCAGAGCTTCCTGTTGGTGAATTGGATTGGCTGCTCCCTTAAGACAGGACATCCTCCCCAGACGGGGAACAGGAGTCTTGCCCTCAACCAATTAACACTTCATTGAGTGTAAAATGGCTGTGTGGCAGCCAGCTTGATCATGTGATCATGATCTTGCTCAGAACCGACACATTATCCTGGGGCAGGGGGATTGGGGAGCATTGTGGAGAGTATGGTAGCTGAGGAGAATGGCACCCTGCCAAATCCTGCCATTAACACTGTTCTGTTAGCCACTATGTGAAACTCCCGTGTGAAAAAGTTGCCCCTCAGGTCCCTTTTAAATCTGTCCTCCTCACCTTCAGATTATGTCCTCTAGTTTCAAACTCCTTTAACCTGAGGAAAAGACCTTTGCTATTCACCTCATCTATGGCCCTCATGATTTTACAAACCTCTATAGGGTCACCCCTCAATCTCGTACCCTCAAGGGAAAAAAAGTCCCAGCCTGTCCAACCTCTCTTTATAACTCAAACCTTCCAATCCCAGCAATGTGCTTGTAAATCATTTTTGCGCCCTTGCCAATTTAATAACTTCTTTCCTAAAGCAGCTGAGATTCCTCAGCTCTATGGCTGAAAGGATTGCAATTATACTTTGTACCAGGCGGTTTTATGCAGAGAGAGTGGTTTGAGTGTGGAATGAACTTCCAGAGGAAATGGTGGATGCAGGTACAATTACGTTTAAAAGACACTTGGATAAGTTCATGAATAAGAAATATTTGGAGACAGCAAAGTGCAGACACGTGGAACTAGTTTAATTTGGACTGGTTGGACCAAATGTTTCCGGACTGTATGACTCTATGGTCTCTTTTGTAGAAAGTTACCTTTATTTCTATGTAGAAGTGAACCTCCAAGTTAAGGAACAGACTTCTAATTTGCAATGCCACATCCTGTGGCAATCAGACTTACTGTTGGACAAGATAGGTTTAATGCAGCTTCAGGTGCCACACTTCTAACCACTCCCACCATCCCGTTCTTCGGCTGAGAATATTACAACAGCTGTAGTGTGGAGATAAAACAAATCAATATTGATTTCTCTTTATCAAGTGGAAACTTTGGCATGTATCATAGATAATTGGATGAAAAGAGAATGTCATTATATATGGAAATTATCTTCCTGACATTTCTCAAAGTGAACTGTAAAATGGAATTCAGAGAAGTGTGCACAGCCTCAACCCAGAACCACAGTTGAATGAAACTAAAATCCACACCATAACTACAAATGAAAGAAAAATGGAAATGTTAGAGGTGGATATCAATCAACAAATGAAAAAAGACTGACAGACTAATGTGATGCTCAGATCACAGGGCTCACAACTGCAACTTTAATTTTCTATTTGGCTTTTTGGATATTAATTAATCTGGTGTGCATTTTAAGCATTTCCTGGTTACGTGTGACCCAATGTACAAAGTCTTTTTCCTTTAAATGTTATTAAATTATATATGTAAAACTTTCCAATATAAGCAATGCAGTAGAAGGAAATAATTGCTACTCCACTAATTATTACAATACATCAGTGATATCAGATCACATATGGTTGAAAACTGACAGAAAGGATTTGATGAGGTCCTGCAACAACTTGGCTTGCAAATAGCATAAATAATCAACAAATATTCATTAGTATATAACATTATGGTTTCCGATTCTCTTCAATTAAAGATATGCAGTCCCCAGTCGTAGCAATAATGCAACAATCATTATGATATCTATTTATTGTTTCAAACTAACAGGTAGGAAATTGGGCTTGTTCTGAAAAAGACATGGATAGTCCGCAGTATCAGAATAACACCCAGGTAGTGAAAAGTAACATCTCCCGAGCAGGTGAGGCCTATCCTCACTAGAGTTTAGAAAGATGAGAGGAGATCTAATTGAAGTATATAAGTTACTAGAGGGAATTGACAAGGTAGACATAGAGCAGCTTTTTTCTCATGTGGGCAATCTAGAATGAGAGGTTATAATTTTAGGATAAGGGGGAAGCAGATTTAAAACAGAGGTGAGGAGGGATTACTTCTCTCAAAAGAGCCTTAAATCGGTGGATTTATGTCGTGGATCACTACCCCAGAGTGCCACGGATATTGCGACACTGAATAAATTTAAGGAGAAGACAAACAGATTTTTAATTAGTAATGATTTAAAGGGTTACAGGGAGCAGGCAGTAAAGTTGAGTTCAGGCTAAGATGAGATCAGCCATGACCATATAAATGGCGGAGCAGGCTCGAGGGGCTAAATTGCCTATTCCTGCTGCTGATTATGTTCAACTGTTCATTGAGCAAGATTGCACAAGTTTACTCTCCACTTAAGAGGCAGCTCCCGTCAACATTATAAAATCAAAATAAGGACTTAGACTTTTCTAGCACGCTTTACAACCTCAGGTTGTCCCCAAGCAATTTACAATTGATTAAGCACTTTTGAAATGTAGTCACAGGAATGAGATAATGATCAAAAAATCCATTTTATTAATGTTGGATGAGAGCTAAATATTGGCCAGGGTCGCAGGATGAGGGGATTTTATTCTGAAAACTGAGGGGAGATTGAACAGACTAGGTATATATTCCCATGAGCTTTGACAAGATAATATTAATCTCATTGAAACGTTGAAAGTTCTGAAGGGGCCTGATAGACTCCCATCATCTACCCTGTCTCCTCAGGCTGGGAATTCTAATAAGGGCTCAGCCATTTTGTACCGAGATGGATTAAAGTATTGTGAATCTTTGGAATTCTCTACCACAGAGTTTGCATATTCTGTTGGTGTTATTTAGTCCAACTGACCTTTGAATACTAAGAGAATCATCTAAATGGGGCCTGTTGGAAGGTGAGGTTAAAGTAGGTCAGACATGATTGCATTGAATAGTGGGGTAGGCTTAATGGGCCAAATGGCTTACCTCCACTCCTGATGATCTTATGAGTTCCCCTTTAAAGCTAATTATGAAGTCTCTTAAATTCACCTGAAGGAAATCAGTTTAACATTTCATCCAAATGGTGTTACCTCCATCAGTGTAGCACTCCCTCTGTACTGCAAAGAACTGTCAGCGTAGATCGTGTGTTTCAGTCTCTGAATCAGGAGTAAGATTACTAGCAAGGGAACCACAGAAGGGCTGATTTCACATGTCAGCTCATTATAGGAAACCAGTTGCATTAGCAAAGGTGGAAGAAAATGTTTGTCTACTTATTTGTGGAGCAAACATTCTAGGTTTTTCCAATAGAACATTTTAAAGTTCGGAAGAAGAGTCACGCCAGACTCGAAGGATTAATTTCATTTCTCTCTCCACAGATGCTATTGGACCACCTGAATTTTTTTAGTTTTCTGTGTCTGTTTCAGATTTCCAGCACCCACAACATTTTGATTGTATTTGAACATTGTAAGGATTGTATTATAGTAGGCTTGTTGAGTAATACATTCAAATTGGTATTCCGTTAGATAGTTGAATGGTTAAACTGTACAAGTAAATGCCAGTCTATTACATGTTTCACATATAACAATATGATTATTAATGCAAGTAATTATCCCCAAGTTTGATGTAATTCACTCAAATACAACTAATTAGTAAATAACCAGAGCACTAATTAAACAATTATTATACAAGGCTTCAATTAAAATAAGCCAAGTAGCAATTCTGTACGAAATAACCTTTTCCCTATCTGGTTGATCAAAACTGAAATAACTCCACAGAGGCCTGTCACCAGGTCACCTTTTATTTACACGTAGAGAGTCCTTTATACTAATCCAGCTTCCTCAGAGCCAGCTCTCAGAGTGAGCAGAACCTCTGACACTAAGTATATCTGTCTGCCAGGGTTCCCTGATTGGGCCAGATTAACAGGCCCAAACAGCAAACTCATATTCTACAAGGGCGACCTAGCTGACCTTGATACAATCACTTAAAAAAAATTACCACATGTTAAACAAAAACAGAGATGTCACAAATCTTGGAACCATGAAACAAAACCAGCTGATTATTCTGTTACCAATTTTGATCTCTTTCCAACATTTGGTGAAAACACCATTTTGTTTTTTATATTTTTATTTTAAAGATTTAGTTTGCACAGGAGAGGTCACTTAGTGTAAATTTACAAAATGAAGAAAACATAACAAATTTGACAAATCTCTCCAGAAAGCAAATGGCAAGGTTAGAGACAATAATGTTTCCAGATGTTTCATTTGGAAGTATAACATTTGTTTTACAGCATGAAGGAAAAGCAAGATTAGTGGTAGATGAAACCTATAAATTTATTTCATAAATTAACATGATTTTTGTGAAGATCGCTTTATCAAAGAAACCTCTTAAACACCACTTGCAATAAAACGTCACAGAAACCCAACAGTGTGGAAACAGGCCACTTGGTCCATACCAACCACCCAAAGAGCATCCCACCCCATCCCTGCATTTCTCATGGCCAATGCACCTAACCTGCACATCCCTGGACACTATGGGCAATTTAGCATGGCCAGTCCACCTAACCTGCACATCCCTTGACACTATGGGCAATTTAACATGGCCAGTCCACCTAACCTGTACATCCCTGGACACTATGGGCAATTTAGCATGGCCAGTCCACCTAACCTGCACATCTTTGGACTGTGGGAGGAAACCGGAACAAACCTATGCAGACATGGAGAGAACGTGCAAACTCCACACAGACAGTTGCCCAAAGCCAGAATCAAACCAGGGACCTTGGTGCTGTAAGGCAGCAGCACTAATCACTGTGCCACCCTGATGCCCAAACTAGTTGCCATTAAAGCGTCCTTCAGAAAATGAGGGAATCCTCTCACTATTATTCCAACAGCCTTGCTGCATTTGTTCACAAGATTTCAAAAGCAAGATGAATTTCTGACATTCCAAAGCTGCCTGAGAGGAGCAGTAACACACTAAGGCAGTAACCTGACTAGCAAGCGATCCAACAGATCGGCTAGTTGTGTCTGATTGACTTTTACATTGTATTTCAGGGCAGTTAAAGCTAGTGCTCTCGGTCAAAGTTCTAAGGAAACTCTGGAAGAAGAATTGAGAGGTGAAGCAAGTTGAAAGTATTAGGGAGAGACATCTGGAACTTAGGTCATGGATTAAAGGTCTGAATACCAATGTGGGTGGGTGGGGGGTGTGTGAATGGAGAATTCCCAAAAGAATTGGAGATGTCAGAATAGAATTAGAACATAGAACATAGAACAGTACAGCACAGAACAGGCCCTTCAGCCCACGATGTTGTGCCGACCACTGATTCACATGTATGCACGCTCAAATTTCTGTGACCATATGCATGTCCAGTAGTCTCTTAAATGTCCCCAATGACCTTGCTTCCACAATTGCCGCTGGCAACGCATTCCATGCTCT
>NC_057715.1:98181039-98208458 GCF_004010195.1 Chiloscyllium plagiosum | reverse complement strand
CTATCCCTCAGAATCTTTTCTAACACCTTGCAGACGACAGATGTGAGACTTACTGGTCTGTAATTGCCAGGGATTTCCCTATTTCCTTTCTTGAAGAGAGGAATTACATTTGCCTCTCTCTAGTCCTCAGGTACGACTCCAGTGGAGAGCGAGGATGCAAAGATCTTCGCAAGTGGCGAAGCAATTGCATTTCTCGTTTCCCAAAGCAGCCGAGGACAAATCTGGTCCGGGCCTGGAGACTTGTCAGTCTTAATGTTTAACAAAATTTTCAGCACATCAGCTTCCTCTATCTCTATCCATTCCAGCATGCACACCTGCTCTTCAAAGGTTTCATTCATTACAAAGTTCGTTTCTTTCGTAAAGACAGAAGCAAAAAACCTGGCACCAGGGAGGCAACATACCTTCCGGGAATCCCGATCCTGACCACAAAATCTCCTGTCGATTCCCCTAACTATCGAGTCCCCTATCACGAGTACTTTTCTATTCTACCCCCTTCCCTTCTTTGCCACAGTGTCAGGCTCAGTGCCAGAGAACTGACTGCTATGGCTTTCCTCTGGTAGGTCATTCCACCCCCAGCAGTATCCAAAACGGTATACTTATTGCTGAGGGGAATGTCCACAGGGGATCTCTGCACTGTCTGACTGTCCCCTTTCCTCCCCCTAACTGTAACCAATCTATCCTTGTCCTGAGCCTTAGGAGTGACCAACTCCCAGTAACTCCTCCCAGTTACCCCCTCACCCTCCCAAATGATCCGTAGTTCATCCAGCTCCAGCTCCAATTCCCTAACACGGTTTTCAAGGAGCTGGAGTTGGGTGCACTTCCCGCAGATGTAGCCAGCGGAGAATTGTGTCATGTCTCCCACCTGCCACATTCTGCAGGAGGGCAAGCAACTGCCCTAGCATCCATACCCAATGTATCTGAACACCCACTCAGTACTAAAGTAGAAAGCTTAGTTCAAGTTGCTATAAAATTAATAACATTTAGAAAACTGGCCAGAATGACTTAACTCGGGAGTAGTGAGGCCAGGAATACATTTAAACATTTGAAGTAGCATCTTAAATTTGAGGTACTGGTGGTTTGAGGGGCCCATGTATGACTGTCATATATATATACACACACAGGGCTAATTGATGGAGTCAGACTAGATTAAAATTGGGTCAGTAGAACATTAGAATAGCTCACGATTATGCGTAATGAAAAATTTGAATAGTCAAGCCTGAAGGTAGCAGATGAACAGATGAAGCCGTGGCAGCAGATGAGCAAGGGCAGTATCAGATAGTGGAGTGGAATTGGAAGTAGTGTTGGAGATGATAGAGCAGGGTCAAACAGGAACTCAAACTGAAACAGGGTGGTGAGATTGTGGGCATGGGAGAGTGCAATGACAGATCCTTCAAAGACTCCAAAAGACTTTATTTTATTTCCTCCATGGGTTGTGCCTATTGACAGCAAGCCCAGCATTTGTTGGCCATGCCCATTTGCTTTGAAATGAGGGCTATTCAGAGGACAGTTAAAAGTCCACCACATTGCTACCTACATGAGTCATGCATCAGACCACAAAAAGGACAGCAGACTTCCTTTTCAAAAGGACACTGGACAGCGAGACAGGATTTTACAACAATCTGTAATGGGTTCATAAGTCACCATTAGCATAGCTGCGAATTCCCGACTTGTTCACTGCATTCTAGCCTACCAGCTGCCCTGTTTGAATTTGAATTGATGACACAAGCACATTAGTCTAGATCTTTGGGTGATTACTGCAATTACATTATCGCTACAACATTTCATTGCCTCCCCATATTATTCTCTTTGCAATTATTACTTTCTAATCATTCCCTGACTAATACTACCAGCTTCACCAGGTGGATCAGTTTGAGATAGAGTCATAGAGATGTACAGCATGGAAACAGATGCATCGGTCCAACCTGTCCATTCTGACCAGATAACCCAGTTCAATCTAGTCTCACCTGCCAGCACCCAGCCCATATCCCGCCAAGCCCTTCCTATTCATATACCCATCCAAATGCCTCTTAAATGCAATGCCATTTCAATCAGGTGGTGAAAGATTATCAGGGGAGTGGAGGAATATAGAGTTGAAGTTAGAAAGTAAGATCAGCTATGATCTTATTGATTGTTAGAACAGACTTGCATGGCCAACTGGCCATCTCTTGGTTCCTTGTTCATAGGGGATGATGAGAAATGTTAAGATCAAGAAGGCCCAGAAAATTTCACTCTGCACTGGACAGAAATCTACCTTTACATACTGGACCATGCCAATTTTCTTTTCAGTCCCTAACCTCTGCAGGGTGACTCCATCACTAGCTCAGGCATTGTGGTCAGCAGAGTTAGAATTAATACAACGTCTGCTCAGATTGGGCAGGGACCAGACCCCAAAATAGTAACTCATGCTGTTCTGCTGGCTTTCCTCATCTTCTACAAGTATTGTTGCAGTAGGATGGCAGTGGAATAAGGCTGAGTCCAAGGCTCATCCACTTTTCTTCTCATTTCTTTTCTTTCTTTCCCTCTCTTTGTCCTCATTGATTTTTCTGTTTATTTTCCTTTCTCTCCTTTATTTAACTACCTCTTGTTAAAAACTTGGGAACTCACGCGACAGTAAGTAGGCCCAGCACGGACTTGTGGTGGTTGGCAAGTAGGCCCAGCACGGACTCGTGGTGGTTGGCAAGTAGGTCCAGCAAGGACTTGTGGTGGTTGGCAAGTAGGCCCAGCACAGACCCGTGGTGGTAGGCAAGTAAGCCCAGCAAAGACCCGTGGTGGTAGGCAAGTAGCCCAGCACGGACTTGTGGTGGTAGGCAAGTAGGCCCAGCACAGACCCGTGATGGTAGGCAAGTAGGCCCAGCATGGACTTGTGGTAGTAGGCAAGTAGGCCCAGCACAGACCTGTGGTGGTTGGCAAGTAGGCCCAGCACGGACTCGTGGTGGTTGGCAAGTAGGCCCAGCACGGACTTGTGGTGGTTGGCAAGTAGGCCCAGCACAGACCCGTGGTGGTAGGCAAGTAAGCCCAGCACAGACCCATGATGGTAGGCAAGTAGGCCCAGCACAGACTCGTGATGGTAGGCAAGTAGACCCAGCACGGATTTGTGGTAGTAGGCAAGTAGGCCCAGCACAGACCTGTGGTAGTTGGCAAGTAGGCCCAGCATGGACTTGTGGTGGCGTTAGGGAGAATTTGTGTGCATCGACGAGGTGGTCCCAGTTCCAAACCATGATTACTGTAGCGAAGGCAGTAAGTTTGGGTCCAGTATGAGGCCTTTCGGCATTGGCAGGGGCTGCATCAGTGAGGTGATTAAACTTTAGAACACTTTTCACTGTTTTTTGTAACAATAAATAAATAAAATAAATATTATTTTACCATAGCATCTGAGGCACATCCAATGTACAAACTGTCTACTTATTATTGAGCTACAGCATGACATAACTCGATTACCTGGCCTCTTTCACATGGAGCTATTTCCAGAGGTAGATGGCTGTATTATGAATTTTTTTTTTATTGAATTCTGCTGAATGTTACAAGCAAATCTGTAAATTCACAGCTTTACACCCAAGGTATTCTGATGTATCTGGTTTGAATTACAATGTATTTTTCTCAGGCCACAACTAGACCAGCAGTTATCATAAACTAGAAACTTACAGGAATGGCTTTGTAAATTGCTACACAGTCTTCAATTTGATATGTGTCCCCACAAACACAGGTCAATAAGTAACTCTGAGATTCTGACCAGCTACAATGAAGGAAGTGGTTTTACACTTTAGAACTTAACACTCAAAAACGATAACACCAAGTATAACGTGGACTGATTCAGTTGAGGTATTTACAATGCAAGTAAACCAATGAAGTGTCCAAAGACATCAGAGTGAAGCAAACTGAAGTTTCAACATTATAGCTCTGAAAGAAAACCTTGAAAACTAGACAACAATAATCAGCCTGAAGTTATCTAAAAATGATCAACCTTTGGAACTGAAGACAGTCTCATCAGTTCTGAAGAATAGTCACTGGACCTGAAACGCTAACTCTGATTTGTCTCAACAGATACCGTCAGATCTGCTGAGATTTTCCAGCAATTTCTGTTCTTGTTTCAGATTTCCAGCATCTGCAGTTCTTTTGCGGTGTTATTTTAAGAAAAGTCTTATGAGGGCTGGATTTGTTGGGCACTGAAGAATTAGCGGCCCATTCTACATTGCCCAATTCTCCTTTGTATTGCAATTAGTCCCAAAGAAAAATCAGATAAGGTGTGAAATAATTCAACCTCACCTATTTCATTCAAGTTCCTAAGTTAAATTTCTGTAGTTCCTGGGTTTGGGATATAATTCCCAAACAGGGAGCTTCACAGTGAAAGAGCAAAAGAACCTGGGTTTAAACTCCAACAGGTTCTGTTATTCACATGCCAAAAAAAAGACATGAACTGCAGAACAGGTAAGATCAACATAAAAGCAAAAACACAAGCAAAGAGAGATTGAGGCAAATGGAAAAGTCACAACAAAAATAAAAGCACAGGATGGCAAAGAAGAAGCTGAAGAGAGTTAGAAAAGAAACTTGTAAGAAAAATCAAAAATACATACAAAAATGTTCCAAAATTATATTTAAAAAGATGATGGTCAGGGCTCTTGAAAACGGCTGAAGTTTTAAATTCAGATAAAGGAAACGTGGACAGATTGAATAATTCCAGTGTGTTATTATGCATAATATAGGAAGAGGTCAATATGCCAGAATCCACAAGGAAGCTAATATTAAATCATAGACAGGGACCTGTCTCTAATACAAGATACAACATACATGTAAGAGAAGTAAGAATGGTAAAGAAAATAATGGCACTAAAGAATGACAAATGACCAAGTCCAGATTGTTTCCAGGGTGGTAGATGAGAGTGAAATAACTCCACAGAGGCCAGCATCCCATCACTAAGTCACCCTTTATTTCCACGTGCATAGTACTTGACACTGATCCAGCTCCCTCAGAGCCAGCTCTCAGAGTGAACAAAACCTCTGACACTCTTGTTTATTTATTTTTTTTAAATTTTATTAAACAAATTACAAAACAGTTTACAAAAAACATTGACAGCTGTACACAAAAGACAGCAGTTTTACAAGGGAGAGGAGCAGCAAAGCTAGGCCCCGAACCCTACCGTTCAACCATTTTACAGGGAGAGGAGGACAAACCTCAAATCCCAGTTCCACATGTGACAAGACAGTGACAATGACATTTATACATTAGACAATACCGTTACATACAAAAGTGCAGACACTCTTGTTTATAACGATCAGCTAGGGCTCCCTGATTGGACCAGATTAACAGTCCCAATCAGGAAATTAATAGGTCCACCCAATTGACCTCGTTACAATCACTACATCCCTTTCTGAGTCTGAGGATAAAGACCGGTTCTTTTTTTGTAACTCCTCCTGGGGCATTTTAGCACTGGGTCAGGTTCCTCTGACTCTGCCTCTGAATTGGGCTGCATGTAACAAACACTGGCTCACCTCTTGCACCTGAAGTATCTTGGAAGAAATTCATTGTCTTCTTCAGGTGGCAAAGGTGTCAAGGTGGTGACATCTGCTGTGTCTATCCCAGATTCTGAGGTATCAACACTTGATGGAAAGGGAGAACTCATAGGTTCTAGAACAGTTGGAATGGCTGCATTTACTCTTGCACCTTTTGCAAGTTTGCAGCTTTCATATGGTCCATGAGCTTCTTCATAACCGTCGCACTTATTCAAACTTCATACATCACTGGACCTAACCTCATGTCGACCATACCTCTCAGCCATGCAGGGCCATTCCCATGGTTCCTACTCCAAACTTTGTCCCCTGAAATAAACTGTCTCTCTCATTTAGTGGACTTTTGTGTGCAGCACTGGCATTCTAATGCTGTTTCCCACTCAGGTCTGGAAAGATCAGACTTGATGATGTGACTCACCGTTAGGAACTCTGCCAGATCTATCCCTGTTAGTTGCATGAGGGCTGGTTCCATAATCAAACAGGAACCAGGACAGTTGGTACCTAGTGAAACTATAGTTTGTCTCTTTAAGCCTGCCTTCAAAGTTTGGACTGCTGCTTCTGCCAGACCACTGGAAGATGGATGGTATGGAGCTGTCCTTATATAATGATACCAGTTGACTTCAGGAAATATCAAACTCCTTGCTGGTAAATGATGGTCCATTATCTGTGACCAACATTTCTGGGAGTCCTTGTATTTCAAAAGATGCGTGTGATTTTTCTATTGGTATCCCCATATTTAATGAATGAACTTTGTGCAAGTCCAGCCACTTTGAGTTGGCATGTACAATGACTAAGAACATTGAACTCACGAAAGAACCTGCATAGTCAATGTGTAACCGAGTCCAGGGTTAGACCGGCCATTCATACAAATGTAGGGCAGCTGCAGGCAGCAATTTCTGTCCTGGTTGGCACTCTGGGCACTGTCCCACTGACACAGCTTTGCCTACATCCTATCCTGGCCACCAGACATACCTTCTCACCAACATCTTCATTTTGGAGACCCTGGATGACCCTAGTGGAATTCAGCCACTATCTGGTAGACAATCACTCTTGCTCCCCATAATTAAATGCCGTCCTCAATTGTGATCTGGTCTCTCTGGGTCCAAAAATATTTCAATTCTAGTTGCGAGAGCCCTTTTGTTTCCCCTGTTACCATCAGGTGTTTCAGTTTTGCCAGGACCAGATCGTTCTGAATCCAAAGTCTGATATTGTCAACTGTGACTGGAAGTGGGAGGTGACTTAATGCATCTGAATTTTCTACTTGCCCTCGCAGATGGTGTTCCAACTTGGAATTAGATGCACTTAGCATTAGAGCCTGCTGCTGAATTCAGCCTGAGCTATGGGCGGCACTGCCTTGTTCTCTTTAAGTGGACCCAGCAGGGGTTTGTGGACCATTATTATTACAAATTTACATCCATAAAGGGATTGGCAGAAATTCCTGACTCCAAATACAACTGCCAAACCATCCTTCTCTATCTGGCTATATTTATGCTCTGCATTAGCCAAAGTTCTAGATGCATAGACTATTGGGTGCTCCTCTCCACTGGGCCACTTATGAGTTAATACTACTCTGATGCTGTACGGGGAGGTGTTGAATGTCAATACCAGATCTCACTTGGGATCATAATGTGCTAATACCTTAAGAGGATGATACCTGTTTCCTCACTTCCCTGAAAGCTACGGCTTGGCTATGGTGACGATTTCCAAGGCTGACCCTTTTTTGAGAGTTGATGTAAAGGCGCCAGGATGGAGGCCAGCTCATGTATGAATGTTTCATAATAGCTCATCAGACCAAGGAAACACTTCAGCTCCAGGAGACGTCAGAGTCAGGACACCTTTGATCGCCCTGACTTTACCTTCCAATAGATGTAACCTGGTCTTGTCTTCTCTATCGCCCAATAAATCATTGAACATATGAGGAGAAAGTGAGGTCTGCAGATGCTGGAGATCAGAGCTGAAAATGTGTTGCTGGAAAAGCGCAGCAGGTCAGGCAGCATCCAGGGAATAGGAGAATCGACGTTTCGGGCATAAGCCCTTCTTCAGGAACATATGTTTTGTCCTTCTAAGGTGAATACCCACCGGGAGAAACTTCTAAGAACAGCGTACAAGTTCACTAAATGCTCCTTATTTGTCTTCCCTGTTACTGGCACATCATCTAGATAAATGGCAACCTGAAGTAGACCAAAGTGTTCTCCATCTTCCATTGAGAAATTGCACAGGCTAATTATTAAAGCTGAAATGGCAGTCTCTATATTGGTACAAAACATTATGGGTATACTTTTGGAAATTCTCATTTGATCGCAATTGCAGGTACACATGGCTCATAATCAGCTTTGTGAAGGACTGCCCACCCACCAGCTATGCATATAAATCTTCACTGTGAGGGACTGGGTATTTATCCAGCTGTGAAAAGCAGCTTACTGTTATTTTGAATCCCCACAAAGGCAAACCAACCCTTTGGGTTTCATAATCAGTACGACCAGTGCTACCCATTCCGCAAACTGCTCTGGTTTGATGATTCCTTCACTTTCCAGCCTCCTGGTTTCTCCCTCTACTTTTGCCCATAAGGCAAATGGAATTGGGCGGGCCTTGCAGAATCATGGAATTGCTTCCTGGTCAACATACAAGATGGCCTCAGCTCCTTTGATAGTCCCTAGACCTTCATGAAAACTTCTGGGTATTTAATTTGGACTTCACATTGGCAACCATTTTCTAATCAAAAATGTTGAGCCAATCAAGGTGAATCTTTCTCAACTGGTTTCATCCCAACAAGCTTGGGCCTGAGCCTTTTACTAAAATCAGTGGTAACTGAACCAGCTGATTCTCATAAGAGATCTGAACCAAAGTGGCAACCTTAATCTGTAAAGATTTCCTGGTATAGATTTTCAGTCTAGTTAATATTTTGCGCAAATTTCAGGTTTGGAGTCCAGGGTGAACTTTGTGAAAGACTGCTTCTGCGAACACTGAAATGACTGAGCCAGTATCAACTTCTGTTAGAACGGGGTGATCATTTAACCAGATGTCTACTTTGATTGATTCTGATTTGGATGTTGCTAAGCAATTTAACTGTTCCAAACCTGTTTTGGGGGACTTTCCAGAGTGTGCTTCTCCTGGATTCTGGCCTATGAGTTCTCTTCTCCATTTAGGTCCAGTGGAACTTTTTCTTACAGTGTCAAGTCCAAATACCCTGCAAATCACTTGCTGCATTTTCTAACGATAAAGCTAGTTGTCGTGCCTGCTGGAAGTCCAACTGGACTTCAGCTAGTAGACACTTTTGCATGGTTACACCACATACCAAGTGGTCTCTCAGCATCTCATTAAGGGTTAAACCAAAGTCACATGTCTCTATCAGTCATCTTAACTAAGTCAAAAATTCTGATATGGCTTTCCTGGTTCTCAAATCGCCAACTAAAACTGATAATGCCTCAGAATGAGAGGAGGCTTGGAGTCGTAATATTCCTGAACTAAATCCATCAACTCTTGAAAGGTTTTAGTATCTGTTGCTTCAGAGCAAGTTAAGCTCCTAATAACCGAAAAGGCTGTGAGTCCACAGACTGTCAGGAGAATTATTCATTGCTTTTCATCTGCCCCAGTGTCATTACCATGGAAAAAAAATCGCATCTTTCCACATACTGGGCCCAGTCTTCAATGACAGGATTGAGCGAAATAAATGCATGGTGCCTGAAATGCTTACCGCTACTCAAAGACAGTTGCAAGTGAATTCCTTCAGGAGCATATTTTTCTCTCATCATCACCAAAATAACTCCACAAAGGCCAGTATCCCATCACCAAGTCAGCCTTTATTTACATGTGGAAAGTCCTTGACACTGATCCAGCTTCTTCAGAGCCACTTCTCAGAGTGAACAGGATGTCAAACACCAACAATCCTTTTTTTTTGCAGGGGCCAGTATCCCATCACCATGTCACCCTCTATTTATACGTACACAATACATGGATTCTGACCAGCTAGCCCAGAGTCAGTCCCCAGAGTGAGGAGACTCTCTGAGACTCCTGTTTTTTTTTAAATACCCCCACACTACCACTGCACCCAAAGGGGGACACTACTATTCTTAGCTGTCAGCCAAGGTTCCTGATTTGACCAGATTAACAGTCCCAATCAGGGCACTCATTACAATCACTACTGAGTGCATTATACATTTCCTAACTGTGATATTCCAAAGTTCTCAAAATGTGGGACCCATTCCTTTAAGTTGGAAAACTGTGTTTCACTGTTTAAGAAGGACAATGGAGGGAAGGAAGGGGAGTTGGGGCAGGTTCACTGAAAATCTGGACAGGAAATTGCTGACTACAATGACAGATGGAGATACTTAGAATCTTGAAAATTTGTAACTAATTGGGAGAGAGCCAGCATTGGTTCCTAAAGAGTAGCTCATGCCTGACTAAGATTGAGTTTCTCTTTGGACAGAGGAATAATAGTGACAAGGGAATGTCTGTCACTGTTATTTATATGAACTTTCAGAAGATATCTGATAATCTCTTATGAGGGTCTGTCAGTTAAAATTGGAGTTATTGGACTGAAGGAAAATTATTGACCTGGTTAGTAAATTCGCTGATGTGCAGGAAAGAGAGAACACAGATAATAAGAAGGTACACTAATTGGCAGAATATCATCATTAGTGTCCTACAAGTCTCTACATTGGGTCTTCAATTATTTATTGTATTTATTCATGAATTGGCTGATGGGGGTTGATAGCCACAACAAATTTGTTGATGGCATTAACACAATCACAAGTCAGCAATTATTTCAGTTTATGGAGGAACAGGCTTGAACAGTTTAATAGTCTGCTTTTAATTTCATCTCTTTCCATTGCTTTCAGTATGATCACATTCAGTTTCGAAATCTGAACTCTGTTCAATGAGGCCCGCAACACTTTGCATTCTGTTTCGTGAAATAGCAATTTTAAAAAAAACTTGTCTCCTTTTGCAAATCCTAGAATTGGCTGCAATTTCTGAAAGGATTAATTTGACGGTCAGCAAAATTATGTCACAGCATTGGATTACAGTTACACAGATTTCTTTGTGCGCTGGTTAAATTGCTGGCTCATTAAAAGGTAACAAAAGAAATTAAATTTCCTGAGTTTATATCTCAGCTGAGTATGACAAGGTGTTAAATAATAGTGTATTCATTAAAGGAATATATTCAAATTCAGTTCAACTAATACAAGGTTAGAATAAAGCACTTTTAAGAGTACAACCATTATCAAAGCTATTAATTAGCTGTTTACTATATTTCTATTGTAATTCAAAAGACAGTTATCAAACTGCAAAATAAACTGCCATTCTTAGTCCAACCTGTGCATTTACTAATCAAAGACACTTATTCCTGTGTGTTAAATTGTATACTTCTCTGGACTGCCTCCAATGCCAGTACATCTTTCCATAGATAAGGGGACCCAAAACTGTTCACAATATTCCAGTTATGGTCTGCAAATGTCTTGTACAGTCTTAGCTAAACCTCCCTACTTTTATACTCCATTCCCTTTGAAGTAAAGGCCAACATTCCATTTGCCTTCCCTGTTACCTGAACGTAGACGCCAGCGTTTTGTAATTCATGGACGAGGACTTCCAAATCCCTTGCAGTTCCTTACATTATATTATACCAGCCAAGAGTTTTGCCCACTCACTTAGCCAGCCTATATCCATTTTCAGACTCTATCACCTCACCACTTGCCTTCGCACCCAGTTTTGCGTCATCTGCAAACTTAGCTATTGTATATTCACTTTCCTCATCCAAGATACAGGGTTCTTCAGTGACTTGACAGTGTACATGTGGATTGCTTGTTTTCCTTTGTGGGAGGGTATAGGACCAAAGGGAACAATCTCGAAATAATATGTCCACCAGCTAGGAGAGAGCTGAGGAGGAATTTCTTCTCTCAGAGGGCAGCAAATCTGTGAAATTCTTCCTGGCTGAATGCTGTAGAATTTAGGTCATTAAGCATATACAAGGCTGAGATGGACGGTTTTTAATCAGTAAGGAAAACAAGTAGGGCAGGAAAATGGAGTTGAGGATTATCAGATCAGAGGATTATATGATCTCATTGAATGCTGGATCAGATGCAATGGGCTAAAAGGTCTACTTCTGCTCTTACATTCATAGAATTTATTGATAGAATCCCTACAGTGCTGAAACAGGCCCTTCGGCCCAACAAGTGCACACCGACCCTCCAAAGAGTAACCCACTCAGACCCATTCCCCTACATTTACCCCTGAATAATGCACCTAACCTACACATCCCTGAACACTATGGGACAATTTAGCATGGCCAATCCACCTAACATGCACATCTTTGGATTGTGGGAGGAAACCAGAGCACCCAGAGGAAACCCACTCAGACACAGGGAGTATGTGCAAACTCCACGCAGACAGTCGCCTGAGGCTGGAATTGAACACAGGTTCCTGGCACTGAGGCAGCAGTGCTAACCACTGAGCGTCTTATAGTCTAAGTTTTGTCATCTGTGAATTTTGAAATTGTACCCTGTATACTAAAGTATAGGCTATTAATATACATACGAAAAGCAGAAATCTGAATACCAATCCAAAGAACCAAGCAATATACGTTTCTCCTCTGTAAAATCAACCTTCATCATTATGTCTTGTTTACTGTCACATAGTCAATTACATCTTACCAGTTGCAAGGTGAATGGCAGGTGAAATGCCCATCCTTAGGTCAATTGATGTCCTTAACTGTCCTCTTCTTGGCCCTCTTGCCACTACTAATGGTGCTTTATCAGTAGTAAGTGGTTGGAGGGGGCATTTCAACACCTGAAGAGGCCACCAAATAAAAGCGGCAGCCTTCCTGAAGCCTTGAGGTAGAGGGAGACATCTCCTGTTTGATCAGGGGCCAGCTCCACTGGAAGACAACTCCCCCAACAAATGCTCTCTGGACAGATCCTCCACATCATTAGACTTACCTGGTTGATCTTGATCAACCTGACCCCCTATTAGCTACATTTCAGGCCTGTTCCCACGGCATTGGGAATGCTGCATTTATAGCAGTGGCCATTACTCCTAGGGGAGCACTGCTGGACCTGAAGAAATGTTGACCATCTGTTGATCGATTGTTTTTGAAGGCTAGGCTTCCTGCCTCAGAAGGCCTGAAGCCACCATTTCATGTGACCAAATGCCTGAACAATGTAAAATTTGTTCATGGACAGAGGCCCACTTAAGCCCAAATTTCCAGCTGGTGGTCACAGCGACTACCTCAGCATGAAATCTTGACACTCCTTCAAATCATAACTTTATGAGTAAAGTAAATTCTTGGCATCCTGCCTCTGTTTTTTTTGTCAATTACTCTAAATCCCATGCTGTCACTGGGACCAGTTTTTAACTGATCTCTGCATGGTTTTGAAGATCTCTTTTCTCTAACTTGTAAGCGCAATAATTTTCACTATTTTTAAAATAAAGAGTTATCGCTATTGTTTCTGTTTACACAAAGATGGTGTTAATTGTCTGTATCTGCTAATTGGTTTGTGTAAAAGATTAGCTATCACTTGCTACAAATTAATGAGTTCAATCATTGAATCATTCAATCATTGAATGATTGGATAATGTGGCAAATTTCTGGATTGCACTTTGCAACATATTTAGCAAGTGCACCTGACAAATATAAATTAACTAAATGGTCTTTAATTAAACACTTCAAATGAGCCTTTAAAAATAAATGGTGACCATTACAACTTGTCTGTGTTTGTGCCCTCAGGCTCAAAGCTGAAATTTCCATCATTTTCCCTCAGTTTTCCCTCATCTATGTCTGCTTGTTAATGACACCATCTGTTGGTATGTGTAGCTGAGGTCATTTTGGTTCTCTGGGCCCTCACTAACATCATCGTTCTGGAACTTTCTGCTTAGAGAGGGTGGCAGATGCAGAGATGATCAATGATTTCAAAAGGAAATTGGGGCTTGAGGGAAAGAGATTTGCAGGGCTCCTGGGATAAGACAGCAAGATGGAACTGACTGCACATGGACCTTTACAGAGATCTTGCAGAGACTCAATGGTTTTCTACCATGCAATGATGCTCTACCATATCGAGAAGTAGTTATCAAGATTTGGAGATGCCAGTGTTGGACTGGGGTGTACCAAGTTAAAAATCACACAACACCAGGTTATAGTCCAACAGGTTTAATTGGAAGCACTAGCTTTCAGAGCGCCGCTCCTTCATCAAGCGGTTGTGGAGGACACAATTGTAAGACAGAATTTATAGCAAAAGTTGGTAGCCTCTACAATTGACACTTCGCCTCTACAAATGGACCAACTTCTGTTGTTTGCAAACCTAACTGTTGTGACACCAGATGCATTTAGTAAAGAGTATGGAAAACGACCATGAGACCCACAATAAAATCCTTCTTGAAACTGAATCAAATCAATATTACTGTTTATTTTAAATTCAGTGTTGGATGAACTGAAATTTCCTGCAGCTAAGCCACAGGAAGGTCAAACCACCACTTTCACCACTGTTTCTAGTCCATGCTCTATTCTCCATAAACGCTAACTCATCCAAAATACCACACCATGTTGCACATCACATCCTGCTCACCATCAGTCCAATTCTGATGGAACGCTCTTTCCCCAACACCTCCCATTAAAGTTTCATCCTCCAAGGCATCTCTCTTTCCCATGCTGTAATGTACCCCAGGTATTCCATCCTTCACATCATTGATGCTCCTCGGTCTCTGCCCTTTGGTGGACCTTCCCTTACTAACATATTGTTTCACAATCTGGAAATGTGCCTTCAGAAATCCCCACATCCTGCATTCATGAATACTCTCTCTAACCACTCCACCTCACTATCTCCCTTTGACCAAATTTTTGGTGAACCTATTAAGTCTCCTCTTTGTCTCAAAGCCTAGTTTTCTGCTTGCCTCAGGGAAGCACCTTGGGGTATTTTTCTATATCAGAAGATGCTATACAAGCACACACTTGTTATTGGATTATCTTCAGCTTGTCCCTCAGGACTCTTTTACAACTTGCCACTACCAGGTTACTACTGAGTAGATCTCAAAACAACAACATTGCCCTTTGCTGTGTCCAATTCTTTAAACCATAAGTCCATGATATGATGATGCTCTTCAGGGACAATGTAAATTGCAAATATAGCATTGAAGCTCAATATTTATGAAGAGCTGGATTGAAACTCTACAAGATAATTCAAGGACAACTCCCCAAAAGTCTCAGGTTGAGTGGGGGCATTTTGGTAATGCTACTGGACTAGCAATCCAGAACCCCAGGCCAATGTTCTGAGTTCAAATCTCACTACGGGCAGATAGTGAAATTTGAATTTGATAAAATCTGGGATTAGAAGATAGCCCAATGGTGGCTATTGTCAATTGCTGTACAAACCTCACTGATCAATTAATGTCCTTTAGAGAAGGAAGTGTACCATCCTTAGTTTACCTGGCCCACATGTGACTCCAAACCCACAGAAATATGGTTGACTCCAGGTGATTAGGGATGGGCAATAAATACTGGCCTGGCTTGAGATGCCCAAATCCTGTGAACACATAACATTGTTGGAGCACTTCTACTGCAGAGTGGTTCAAGAACAAGGCCCACCACCACCTTAGCGTCTTCTCAGCCTGGGTAACATTCCGACCACCAAAATCTGATCAGGCTCAAAATCAGGTGCTTGTTAAGGAGGAGTGATAATTCATTGCATCTAATGCAGGAAGCACACAAGGATCAGGCTGCGTGCTTGCAGATAGTATTCAAACACATTACTGCATGGTAAAGGAAAGGCAACAGAATTGAACAAGGCTCGCACAAGTTCATGTCAGCATGTATTACTTAAAGCAAGTTGCACCTCTAGAAGGGCAGGTGTATTTTGACTGGAGAAAGCAGCGAGTTTCCCTAGAGGAGGAGAAAAGAATGGTAGGGAGGGCTCGGAGATTCTGTGGCACTGGGGTCTTAGTGCAGAAGGTGGACAGGAAGAGAGAGATCCTCCACTCAGAGGGAAGCAAGTCCTGTAGACTGACATAACAAAGGTTGATAGCTAGGTCAATGCCTGTAGTCTAGCCCCAAGGTTCTGGATTGAGTGGTGCAAGAAGTGCAAGGGTCCTACACGAATGGTCAAGGTATGTGGACTGCACCTTCAAATGCCAATTTCTGACAAGTAGACCTCTGGCCTTGCACACTGCTCAGTGCACCACACTCCATTCATTTAGCACCAACAACCTCACCCACAATTCATATTTACCTCAATGTTACAGAATACTGGGCCCACCAGCATACATACTGACATTAGATATTAAATGACATAGTGGACGTGTATGTGATTTTAATTCACTCAGCAGATATGGGCATCACTAACTGGGGCCAGAATTTATTGCCCATCCCTAGTTTTCCTTTTGAAGGTGGTGGGGAGCTGCGTTCTTCAACTGCAGCAATGCATGTGCTGGAGGTAGACCCACAATGCTATCAAGGGCAGGAATGGCGACACTGCATACAACTGGGCAGAATCCAAAGGGAGAGAAAATGATATCTCAGGTTCCAGCTTACTGCCGGGTAAAGTCACTTTCCACTGTTGAGGACTCAGATGACAATTTCCATGAGACAACGTACTGAAGAAGTCTGAAGGCTATGCACACAGAATCACTTGCACACACTTGAGGAAGTGGGCAGTAGAGTGAAGGAACAATGGCAGAGTCTGGCACCAAGTTACAACAGGATTTCTGCAGTTCCTGAAACACAGCTTTCCATTAACACACTTGTGCGACCAACCGTAATAGTGTCTGATGTCTGATGTTTCAGCTTCCAGCCATGCACAAACAGAAGCCATTGAGTGCTTGGTTGCTGCAGGAGCATCTCAAACTGTAGTCAAGGCTGCAGATACCAGCACTTGAAGGTGTTTGCAGGACCTCACATACCTCCAGCAACCTGTCCTCTAATAGATTACTAGGATTGTGGAGGCACTGCCCCTGGGGAGTGGCAGTAATTCCATGGAGCTAAAACCTGCAGTTCTCCTCACACTACTGTCACTCTGCCAACTGGTGTTTGCCAAGTTACACAGCTGCTGCTGCCCAAGCTGAAATAATGCAGTCCAAAGCCAAGACTCCCAGGGTCATACCTGGGAAGGAAACTTTTACAGTCATAGAATCACACAGATGTACAGCACAGAAATAGATTCTTCAGTCCAACTCACTCATGCCGAGAAGATATCCTAAATTGATCTAATCTCATTTGTTAGCATTTGTCCCATATGCCTTTTTATGTCCCATATGTCCCAGGATATATCTCATATCCTGATGCCTTTTTAGTGTTGTAGTTGTGCCAACCTCCATCACTCTGTGTGAAAATGTTGCTCCTTAGATCCCTTTTAAATCCTTCCCCTCTCACCTTAAACCTATGCACTCTAGTTTTGGACTCCCCTAACCTGAGGAAAAAGACCTTATCTATTTACCCTATTCATGCCCCTCATGATTTTATAAACCTCTAAAGGGTCACCCCCTCAGCCTCCAACGCTCCATGTAAAATAGCCCCAGTCTATTCAGGTTCCCTATAGTTCAAACCCTCCAACCCTGGCAACATGCTTGTAAATCATTTTTGAACCCTTTCAAGTTTCACAACATCTTTCCAATAACAGGGAGAACAGAATTGCGCACAGTATTTCAGAAGTGGCCTAATGAATGTCTGTACAGCCGCAACATGACCTCCCAATTCCTATACTCAATGCTCTGACCAATAAAGGCAAGCATACCAAATGCCTTCTTCACTATCCTGTTTACCTGGGACTCCACTTTCAAGGAACTATGAACCTGCATTCGAAGGTATCTTTGTTCAGAAACACTCCCTAGGACCTTACCATTAAGTGTATAAGTCCTGCCCTGATTTGCATTTCCAAAATGCAGCACCTCACATTTATTTAAATTAAACTCCATCTGCCACTCCTCAGCCCATTGGCCCATCTGATCAAGGTCCCGTTGTACTCTGAGGTATCCTTTTTCACTGTCCAAAACACCTCCAATTTTGGTGTCATCTGCAAACTTACTAACCACATCTCCTATGCTCACACCTAAATCACTTATGTAAATGATGAAAAGCAATGGACCCAGCAGGGATATTGGGAAAAGGCAAGGAGAATAGCTGCAAGTGAATTGCTCTTACAGAGGTCTGGCACAGGCACAACACACTACTCTCCTTCTATACTATACGTGGCTTCTAGCAGATAGAAAGAACATGCAGTGCACACAACCAACAAAACAAGGGACATTCCTCTGTTCATTCCTCAGAGTGATGCCCTAGCGAACTACTGTCAACCTGCCTGATTTGAAATCTAAATTAAGCCTGACAGTTAACTTTCAATCACATTATTTGCTGCATTATCCATGGCAATGCCTCTACCAAACAATCACTCTCCTCTCATGCAAACAGTTGGTTTTCCCCTTTATTGGTATCCTTGTGAATTGTTCTGAGGAGTGCAAGACAAAAGCATTGTCAAAATGTGCCCTTTTTCAGCAATAGACTCTAAGATGTAGGAGCAGAACATATCGAACATAGAATCTTACAGTGCAGTACAGGCTGTTCGGCCCTCAATGTTATTCCGACCTGTGGAACCAATCTGAAGCCTATCCATCCTGTACTGTTCCATTTTCATCCATATGTTAATCCAATGACAATTTAAATGCCCTTAAACTTGGCGAGTCTACTACTGTTGTAGGCAGTGTGTTTCATGCCCTCACTACTCTCTGAGTAAAGAACCTACCTCTGACATCTGCCCCATATCTATCACCCCTCAACTTAAAGCTATGTTCCCCTCGTGCTAGCCATCACCATCCAAGGAATAAGGCTCTCACTGTCCACCCTATCAAAAAATAGGCCATTTGGTCCACTGAGCAGAAATGGGTAGTGCAGATGCTGGAGATTAGAGTCAAGATTAGAATGGTGCTAGAAAAGCAGAGCAGGTCAGGCAGCATCTGAGGAGCAGGAGAGTCGGCATTTCAGGCAAAAGCCCTTCATCAGCCTTTACCTCATTTGGACCACTGAGCCTGCTTTGCCATCGAATTAGATCATGGCAGATCTGATTACTCTCCATCCAACTTTCCTGCCTTTTCCCATAATCCTGGATTCCATTAATGATCAAAAATCTTTTACCTCAGCCTTGAATATACTTACTGACCCAGCCTCAACTTCCTCCAGAGGTAACAAAATCCACAAATTCATTACCATCAGAAAATAAATTCTTCCTCATCGCTGTCTGAACTGGGCGTCTCCCCCCCACCCGAGATTATGCTCTCTGGTCTTAGACTCTTCCACAAAGGGAAATAACCTCTCCACATCTACCCTTTCAAGCCCCCTAAGAATCTCATGTTTCAATGAGACTACCTCTCATTATTCTTTACTCCAATGAGTAAAAACCCAACCTAATAAATCTTCCATCATAGGAAACCTCTCCATACCCCAGAATCAAACTTATGAATCGCCTCTGAACTGCCTCCAGTGCCAGTATGTCTTTCATTAGATAAGAGGTTCAACATTGTTAACAGTAAATTTAGCAAGGCTTCCCTATTCTTACCTCCATTCCCCTTGAAATAAGGACCAATGTTCAATTTGTCTTCCCTATTACCTGCTATATTTAAAAGCCAGCCTTTTATGATACTCCCAGATTCTGTGGGACCAAATGACAATTGATGGCATGCCCCTTGCTCCTCTTTGAGCAGTTGTCCTCCTTATTCTCCCAGTCTTGCTGCAGTCCAATGCAGTAGTGGTGGTGGTGGTGATGGTGGTGAGGGCTATAACAATCATCATTGGCAGCAAACAGTGTGAGCAGAATGCTTCAAGTGAGAATGAAGATCTTCAAAGCAGACCACACCACGTGGAGTCCACCTTTTTAAACTTTAGGTAGCAGTACAAACCTGAAAATTCTTTTGAGTTACACACAGTGGAAATCAATCAGCAATGAATCTGAAAAGTTGTCGATGATCCTCTGAAATAGCACTAGTCAGCATGTTTATGCATGTGCATGTGTGCAGTTTGGGGAGGAAGTGCTTTTGGCTGCTGCACAAAGTTGAGATTTGGCTTTACCCAGAGCACTGAAGTCAAAAATTGCAAACTAACATTACCTGTTAACTAATGTCCAGTCTATTTGGCAAAGTTCCAGTGTACACTCCCAAAGCCCATGCTAATGACCTACTCAATATGGCACCTGGTGTAGTTATACCAGTCATGGCCTCACGGTGCCAAGGGAATTGAATGTTGTAAACATTAGCCCTCACAGGTTGACAGAATTTGCTAAGATTAAGTTCCACTGGTACATTCCATAGACCATTCAGATTGCAAGGATGGTGATGCCATACTGTCTATATGGTCTGTGCACAAAATCAGCACTGAACAAACTCAATTACCGAGCTCATCGATTTTTACAATCTTGTTAAGTGCTTCCATGCAATTCGGTTCCAAGTTATCCTTCAGGGTATATGGTATAGCTGCTTTGTAAAGTTCAGCTACTGCCTGTCCGTTATATAACAAGCTGATGCTGCGTTCTCTTGGCAAACAACCAAGAGCTTGAAGTAAATCACTGGAAACAATGAGCATCAATAAAAATGTTTCTTTCTTCTCACTATTACAGCATGGGCTTTTCCAAAACATTAACAGCTAATGCTTGCTTCACCTACCCCATTCTTTCACATTCCCTAAAACCTAGGTAACAATGAACAGCATACTATGCTTTGCCTTTCATTGGTGCTGTAATCTAGCCCCGTTCCAGTACATTGCCATAGGAATGTGCATTTGGTTTAAGTTACTTGGGGTGTCAGCCAATACAAGGAGCCAAAAACTCTCTTAATCCTCATATCCTATGCTGCATCCTGTATCAATCACCAGGAGTAAAGTGGAAGCAAGGAAATACACAAATGCTCGCAGAAACACTGTATCAAATGAGAGAGTAGACAAGCCAATGTGTCCAATGTGAACCCTTCAGTAAAGAACCTGAAGAGTGTCATCTCATACATCTTGTGTGTTCGCAGATGCTGGCTATATCCATTTGCTTGTCAACTCCAGCATTCTGAGGCTTTTATGAAGGCCATATCCTTACCACATTGATTGCATTCACAAAATGCTACTCTTCATTTACCCTGATCAGGTCATCCAGTGTATTAGTAAACCACAGAGACCAGGAGGGGACCCAAGGTTCAATCTGTAATATCTGTCGCATTAATGAATCTCAAGGTTGGGATGCTCTTACCTTGACACATCTTCTCCCTGTGAGAAAGACACACGAGTCGCTACATACAAAAGAAAACAAGGTTCTCCAATCCTTGCAGTCACATCCTATCAATGATTGATCCTTAGGATTAGTCAATCACAGAATAATTGTGGTGCACACACCGCATGAACTTGTGATGACAACATTTTGCAGTGATTTACTGATAACCTGACAAAATCAGCTCTAAATATTTTTCTGAACAGTTGTTGCTGTTTGTTTGAGAGGTTATGAAAGAATGCTCCCCATATATTTGGTCACATGTTTGCACAATAATACCCACATAATTATTGTTCTGTCATAAAAGAGTGCACGAAAGTATAAAATGGAGTCTCTCATCTAATAACAAAACCTACGTCCAACAACAAAGTGACATCAACTACTTGTAATCACATAGAATGCCCAACGAAGGAGGAGAACAAGAATTGAGACTCCAGACTGCCTCTCAGAAGAGGTGGCTCTTGGGAAATTGCCAAACCAGTATCTCTGAGACTGGTGCATGGATCTACCAGTTATGCAAACTGCCTGGGATTCGCTCGCAATTTCCATCACCTCCTAATGATGCAGTGTAGCATCCACCAAGTGTCACAAAACATGGACAGATTCAACACTGATGACGTCTAAAAAGGTATCACAGGCAGTGGGTTAATTTGGACTCTGTAGAGCTATATTGCTTTCAGATTATCCAGCCAAGCACAAAAATTTTATTTTCAGTCATGTTTAGTTTAGTCGAGAGAGCAGCACAGAAGCTAAGCAAAGGACTTCAAAAACCAAAATTGGATCAACTGATTGTTTCACTTTCCTTTGAGTATGAGAAGATTTTTCCAACTGTTCATGTTGCATCGTGTGGATTTCATAAGTCCTCATTTTGGTTCTTGCTCCACCTCCCTCAGCAAGTAGTTATGGTATGGAATGCACTGCTTTGAAATGGTGAGGACAAGTTCAACTGAGGCAAGGCATGTATTTTTGAATAGCGATAGTGTGCAGTGAAAGGAGGAAAAGGCAGGTGGTTGGCTCTGCATCATTCCTGATGAAGGGCTTTTGCCTGATACGTCAATTTTCTTGCTCTTCGGATGCTGCCGGACCTGCTGTGCTGTTCTAGCACCACACTTTTGACTGGGTAATGGTGCCAGGCTTAATAACAGAGCCAATGCAAGCCCCTTTTTGAACCATAATAATTCTGTATTGATCCACAGGATCAATCATTGGTATTATGCGACTGCAAGGATTGAAAAACCTTTTTTTTTGCATTTAGCAACTTTTGTTCCTATGTCATCTTCCTCACAGTGAGAAGATGTGTCAAGTTAAGAGTGTCCCAACCTTGAGATTCATTAATGCAGCAGATATTACAGATTGAATCTTGGGTCCCCTCTTAGTCTCTGTGTTTTACTAATATACTGGATGGTAGATCCAAAAGTTCACAGCAAACCTACAACTGATAACTGGGGCCCACAGCAATTGACTGCTGATACAGTTGGTGATAATTAGCAGTGAAGGAAAATTCTCACACAGCATGCATAATGTGTAAAGGATTAGCATCAGGTTTTATCCACTGGCAGAGGCACCCAGTCTGAAATAAATCTAATCAGACCTTGCAGGTTTTGAATATTCAGGCTTCAAATACAACACCAGCTGATACTTACTAATAGTTGTTTTACAAAGGATGGAAAACAATAAACAGATAATGTTCTGAAAAGTAAACCAAACAAAACTATTCCCAGGACACCCTCAGAGTACAGATAATTAACTATTTTTATTACATCATTTTAAGAAGCCCAATGCACTTACAGAGTTATTTTTGTCACTGTTTCTAAGCATTTACTTAGAGGGTTGGATTCAGCAATGGTGTCCATGGTCCTATTCACTGGAATCAGAAATGGGCACCATCTCCATTTGTGCGGAATGGTGGGGAGGTGAGGGAATGTGTGTGTGTATGTGTGCGTCTGTGTATATATGTATACATATGTATATATGTGTGGAGCTGGGTGGGGGTCTGGGGAATATGATTACACTCTGATCGATTAACTGCCGCAGCCTGAGGTAGTGTCCAGGGTGGGGTAGGAGACAGTGTGAAATCAGACAGCTGGGAATTCTGCCGTCACCTTTACAAGGCTCCCCTACAAAAGGAATTATGACAGCAGTAAATACACTTGAGAGAGGGCAGCAGTAAAGAAGAGATCAGTGCAGCAAAGACACAGGGAAGATCCTAGGTGGTTCCCATGATGCAGCGATGCCTCTTGGCCAGTTCTCCTACAGGTAACTCAGTCAAAGCAGGAAACCCCCTTCGCCAAGCATCTGAAATGAAGATCTGTTTGCCAAACCAAAGAAGCTTGGATGAAATTCGAAAGCATCTATACAGTCATCCCTAGAACATGGATGCAGTGCCACAAGACAATGAATGACCTTATGAGGTCCAACAGAATCAGTGCAGCCTAATAGGCTCAACCGACATGTGGCAAAGTGCGAGGATTAGTCAAAACTGAAGGAATGTTAATCCAGTTCCGAAGATATGGCTGCCAATTAGTGAATGAAGTTATAATCTTGGTAGAGACTAGAAACTTTTTTATTATTTACTACACAAAACTAATAGGCATACAAGTAACTATACTCCTTTTGTATATGTAAAGGTAACAATCTAGTTTAAAGTACAATGAACACAGTCACTTATTCTCTAAACCAAAGTTGTTAACTCAAATTGCCTTCTGTACCCATTTGACCTATACCATAAAACTCAAGTCAGATAATTATCAAAAACTGGAAGATTAACCATTTGATCTGAGTATTGCTTTAAGGATTTGTGTAGGAATTAAGATTTCCTGTGCTTTCTATTTACATTTAAGCTTTAAATTGCTTCCAAATATCCCCCAGTTGTAGATCACATCGCTGATGTTTTAAGCAGAGCCACATCAGAGTACTGTTTTGGATCTAATAACCTTAACTCTGGAGTTTTGCATCTAAAACTCTCTCTCTCTCTTCCCCCCACCCCACCCCCCAACCCACCTCTCTCTTTTAGTGTGGCCATGTTAGTGGAGTCATACAATTAACAAGGATTTTATATTATTTTAAAAAAAAACAAAATACTGCAATTGCTGGAAATTGGAAACCTAACAGAAAATGTTGGAGAAACTTAGCAGGTCTCGCTGCATCTGTCAAAAGAGAAACAAGAATTCTGAAAAACAGCCATATCCGACTCAAAATATTAATTATTTTACCTAGCAACCAGAATTTCAAATGAATTCCATTGGAAAGGCAAGTTCCTTGTTTGCCTGTTTGCTCTAAATGCAAAACAAAATGCTTGGACCAGACATATGCACACAATCTACCCCCTTCTACTATTAACTTCTTGTTGACCCTGTTTCAGGCAGTTGTCTCCCAGGCAACTTGGTCACAGAATCAGATCCTGGAAGGAAGGTGTTTTACCTCAGAAAAATCTAAAGATAATTCGGATCACCACGATGTCATCACAGTCCACTTGTGAGCAGGGAGATCAAACCCTGAAGAGGAAGAGAGGTAACAGCATGAGGTAGCAGAGATTCCTCTTCATGTATTCAGTCGTTCCTCTATTGGCTTCATCATCACCGCGTCTCAGCTCTGACAGCACAAGTGACTCCTGCACTTACATGCAGGAACTCCTCAGCACACCAGGGCCCTCCTGGCATCAAACACGGGACAATGCCCAAAGTCATGCCATGCACAGTCAATAGCTGCCTTCACCGCAACTGAAAACACACAGTAAGCATCAGAAGGGAACATGTGGGAGAGACTAAAAAAGAGCATTTATTGGCACTTTGTGTTTAACGGGGTAGGGATTTTGGTTTCATTAAGTCTTGAAAATGAATATTGCAGATGGAATTTAATTCAGATAAATTCCAAGTGTTGCACTTAGGTAAAGCAAACCAGGGCAGGACTTACACAGGTTATGATAGGGCCTTGTGGAGAGTTGTTGAACAGAGAGATTGAGGGGTGCAGGTACATAGTTGCTTGAATCTGGCGTCACAGGTAGACAGGGTGGTGAAGGTGGCATTTGGCATGCTTGTCTTCATCGATCTGCATTGAGTGTAGGAGTTGAGATGTCATATTGCGGTTGTACGGGCCATTGGTAAGGCCACATTTGGGGTAGTGCATACAATTCTGGTTGTCCTGCTATAAGGAGAATATTATTAAATTGGGAAAGGCACAAAAAAGATTTACAAGGATGTTACCTAGACTGGAAGGTTTGAGTTATAAAGAGAGGCTAGTTAGGCTGGGACTTTTTCCCTGGAGTGTCGGAGGCTAAGGGCTGATCTTATAGAGGCTTATAAAATCATGAGGGGCATAGATGAGGTGATTGGCCAAGGTCCAGAATAGGAGAGTCCAAAACTAAAGGACATAGGCTTAAGGTGAGAGGGGAAAAATTTAGAAGGGACCTGAGAGGCACCTTTTTCACAGAGAATGTGGTGTGTATATGGAACAAGCTGCCAGCGTTTACTCGAATTGGGATCAATTGACAAGGTTAACACAGGAGGCAGCAGGAGGGCTGCAGAGACCTGTAGCTTTAATGTATTGTATGGACCACTCACTCAGAATCAAATGCCTCAATTAGGGAATCCCAAGCATTCATAGCAGGGCGCCTGGTCTGTGATCCTAGGGAACGTTCAGGATCTTGCACTCACTCGCCATCATTCTCCTCCAGCTCCTCATCATGTCCTCCCTCTGGAGTAGCTTGTTGTCTGGAGGACAATGCACCGCAATAATACAGGAGTGTCTTGCACTGCATTACAGGCAGCTAAATCATGACTTTCGAAACTCAATGGTCACTCACTTTTTCTCCTGGCAAGTGTTGTACATCTTCTGTGCATGGAGATCCCTCAGAAGCCTTAATAAACCACATCTTCAATGGGTCATCCTGCCACTCAGTATCCATCCAGTAAGGTTTGTGGGGGCCTGAAAATGGCCAGGCATCTGGGAACATCTTAGTAGGGAAGTGTGGTGACTGCTTCCTAGGAATGGTGTACACACTGGATTGTAGTGGTTACTTGTAATTGACAGACTGCCATCCATTCTTGTTGATCGAGGCTGCTGACTGGTTTATGGGGGCCTTAATAACCATGAGGTAGGCACTGAAATCACTCCCTGCAGCTTGGGTACATAACCACAACGTCCCCAAACCCGACCAGTCACTTAGCCTGAGTGCCCTGATCAGTCTGGCCCTTGGGAAGGTGACTATCCTGAAGCAGTGATGAGTTGCACACCTGGGAGATCTCATAAATACTTATCTCCAGAAGATCACTAGATCAATGCCAAAGTGCAGACATCCACCTTCAGTATCCCCAGTACTGGATGACCACCACTTCCTATGGCTCTCAGACATGGCACACATCTCTGGAGATGGCTTGGCAGCTCTGACATTAGAGGTGCAATCTGTATGTCCTCTCTGGTGGCTAACATCTTCTCCATGCAAGAGCTTGGTTGCATCGCCCTCCCTGCCTTTCCCCTCCTTTTCCCAGACTCCCCATTTGCCTCTGAGGCTCATGGCCACAACCTACTTCTTGTTCTGATTCCGAAAGAGCAGAAATCTGAGTGAACAAGACCATGGCCTGTAGAAGTCACTCCGTGGCTTCTCATGCAAGTGTCAGTGATCCAAATGCCACCCTGGCAACATGACATGTAATGTCACCCTTTTACCCAACTTAGCATTGCCTATACCAAAGCCAGGCTGGTCTACCTGCCCTGCCAACAGTGTCAAATGCAGCTGGAACTGAACAACTGCTTGCTGATTGCCTGGCGAGATTCAGAAACTCTGCGACTTACATACAGACCTGGAAAATTTCAAAAACCCTCATAAATTATAAGTTATCAGTCTTGGTAATCTTAAATCCCTCCCACTTCAAGAAAGCATGCCCTCCTCCCACCATGCCAGCAACACTTCACAATATCCTCATTCAAAATGAAGTGGGTCAGCTTTCCATGCCGGCATTGTCCCATCCAAAATTCTGCCCCCTCTCCAAAGGGCCAGGACCACCCAATCCATTGTAACTGTGGTTACTTAACCAAAATATTTTCAATGGCTCAGGTGAGGCATAGACCCATTCACCCACTGACTGGTTCTGCTCATGTCATTCCAATGAAATACTCACCAAACTGAAAAGCAACTTGCAAGCAATGGATCTTTCTATTTTCACAAGGCTCCGGTGACATATTCCCTCTCTAGTCCACCTTAACCAGAAAGCTGCCAACAGTTTCATGGAGTCTGGGTTTATTGTTCAGGGTGCACACAGTTAAATTTGCCCATCCATCAAAACAGAACAGAAAAGTATGAGGGCAGAGCAGTAGATGTGATCTATATGGATTTCAGTAAGGAGTTTGACAAGGTTCCCCATGGGAGACTGGTTAGCAAGGTTAGATCTCATGGAATACAGGGAGAACTAGCCATTTCGATACAGAACTGGCTCAAAAGTAGAAGACAGTGGGTGATGGTGGAAGGTTGTTTTTCAGCCTGGAGGCCTGTGACCAATGGAGTGCCACAAGGACCGGTGCTGGGTCCTCTGCTTTGTGTCATTTACATAAATGATTTGGATGCGAACATAAGAGGTACAGTTAGTAAGTTTGCAGATGACACCAAAATTGGAGGTGTAGTGGAAGGCGAAGAGGGTTACCTCAGATTACAACAGGATTTTGACCAGATGGGCCAATGGGCTGAGAAGTGGCAGATGGAGTTTAATTC
>NC_057715.1:98155385-98180646 GCF_004010195.1 Chiloscyllium plagiosum | reverse complement strand
TGGATGGGTATATAAATAGGAAGGGTTTGGAGGGATATGGGCCAGGTGCTGGCAGGTGGGACTAGATTGGGTTGGGATATCTGGTCGGCATGGACGGGTTGGACCGAAGGGTCTGTTTCCATGCTGTACATCTCTATGACTAAGTAATCTGAAACAGCAGCTAAAAAAGTCACATTTGCTCAGGATTGACTTCACCTTTGCAAACAAAGAATGTTCTGATTGCAGATCAAAAGTTGCTATGCCTTGTTCAGTAAGAATAATTCAAACTCAGTTAGCTTCTGGCAATGGCATTAATAAGCCATCCTTTATAGCTTTTGTCAGCTCCTCTTTACACAGATTGCACGGATTTTGGTTTTGTAAATTGAGTTCAAATGTAGCATACATAGCCATTCTCAATTTGTTCCTCTTGGGGAAAGGTCTCACTCAGCAATGTTTTATAACAAATCAAAAGGACCTTTTGGAAGAAATGTATTTCTGAATTTAAAGTCATGGTATCAGTCAGTGGAGTTTATTGTGCAGTTCTGCGGCTGCTGAACGATTGTTCTGATGATATTGCAGAAATCACTCTTTGCTCTTTCTCTCTCCCCATTTTGTACAAACTGTTAGGAAAGTTCCTGCGGTTGAAACGCTGCTAACACGCTCAGGTTGAAGCATGGTAGTCAGATTCCACTTACCTCGAGTCGCTTCGCAGACATTGGTAGAATCTAGCCATGTTATGCACTGCAACCTCTCTGCCTCAGGCTCTTGCAAGCTACACACATTAAGCTGGCACGGTCACAGTAATGTGTTTTTGCAAAAGCTTGCGAACGCATGGACTCCTGCATGCCTTTCGTAATTATCAGCCAGCTTAGGTTACTGCTCCCGTTAAAGGATCCTGTGCCTTTGCACTGGCTCAAAATGAGTTTTGCAGTATCAGCTTTGCCGCTCCCTCAAATGACACTCCCATTTTCCGGCTTCATTTTAACCCAAATGAATTTGATGTTGAAGAGTTCCATTGCATACCAATCATTTGTTTAATAAATCACATCTCCTCAATCAGCAACACTTGTTTTCGGCTGCCTCCACTTGTTTGGGTTTAAGTTTTAATGACACAGTGAGACTTTGACAGTTTCAATTTTCTGTTCATTATGAAATAATATTGTTACCAAAATGTCTCCCCTCCCCTTCACACCACCCCCCGCACCCCCACCCACCCTTGTCCTGCGGGCAGCGCTGTTTGTTTTCTTGAACAGGCTGAACTTGAAACCAAGAACAGAGATTTAAAACAAGCCCTGCCATCCCAGCATTTTTCAGCTCTGCAAGAAAAAATGTTTCACAATTTGCAAAGTTGTCCCACCAATGCTCAGAAATTTACACTTAACAGTTTTAATCTTTATTCCTGTACTATTCATTCCAATTTCTTGAAGTAATAACTCTGTTAGAGGTGAGAATAGCAAGGACAGGGTCAAGTTCAGGGTACATCTTATGTTGTTGACAGTTTGTAACCACAATCAGCTTGTGCAACGGAGTTTAGGTGGGAGTAAATGGAAAGGTTGCGATTAGTCTCAATGTCATCATGAGGTAGCACAGTGACCGGGTGCTGTCACTGTCAGCGACAATGATGCAGTAATGTCGTCTCACCAGCCCCAAGTGCACAAGCACCAACTTGACCTTCTTGGGTAGCTCAGTGGGTAGCACTGCTGCCTCACAACAGGGAACCTGGGTTCAATTCTACCCTCACGTGACTGTGTGGAGTTTGCACGTTCTTCATATGTCTGCGTGGGTTTCCTCCGGTGTTCCAGTTTCCTCCCACAGTCCAAAGATGTGCAGGTTAGGTGGATTGGCCATGCTAAATTACCCATTGTGTCTAGGGATGTATAGGCTAAGTGGGTTAGCCATGGAAAATACAGGGTTATAGAGGGAGGGGGTCTGGGTGGGATGTTCTTTGAAGGGTCAGTGTGGGCTCGATGGGCCAAATGACTTGCTTCCACACTGTCAGGATTCCATGAATTGACCACATACATTCCTTAAAAGAAAGAATTGTATTCATATAGCACCTTCTATAACTTCAGCATGCTTTGCAGCTTAAGGAATACTTTCTGAAGTATAGATATCTTTAAGATAGGAAACACAGCAACTAATTTGTTCAGAGTGAATCTCATAATCAACCATTTTAAATGCTGCTGGGCCCAGTTCTCCCCATTCTCCTCTACACTGTGCGATGGATCACTTGCATTCATCAGTAATGGTGTGTGGGCAACACAGGCAAGTCCAGCATTGGTTGCCTATCCCTTGGGCTGAGTGCCTTCCTCAGCCGTCTCAGAGGTCTGGAGTCACTTGTCAGCCAATTCACGGCAAATTTCCTTCCCCTAAAGGATATTCACAAGCCTGATGGGTTTGTGAATTGTTGATAGTTTCATGCCAAACATATGACTCGCTTTCAACTCCAGATTTTAGTCAGTGAATTCAAACTGCACCAACTGACAGATGAGATTTGAAGCCATGTTCTCAATGTATTACTCAACCAGCGACATCACCACACCACCACCAACCCCATATTATTGGTTTATCACTTCATTTTGAGAATATGAAAAACATTCAACACTGCTCAAGGCAATTGAAAAGAATAGCAATATTTACAATCCTTCACTCCCTCCAAATAATTGACTGACTGTAAAAATCAAAGGTTGACGATAGCAGGTAAGAGATATGCATGAGATCACCAAAGATTTGTGAGAATTCTTTCATTGTAATTACTTGAAACTCAAGCCGAGACTTGTGTGTTCCTTTTGTACTTATAATTTGTCTCTTACAAGGGAGATCTGTAATCAGATACGAGTTGCACTCATCCAAAAAAAGACATTACAAAAGTGAAAGACAGTAGTGTAATACACCTAATGCACACTTTTGATTCAATGGATTGTTATTTAACAGCCGTTCTTAGCAGCTGTGATCAAAGTCCCCAGGTCCCGAGTCAGTACAGATACAAAGGCTGTTACGTGTTCATTGCTTTCACTGGAACTGGGGTGAGGTTTTGAAGAAGGGAAAGACAGAAGGAGATTCCAGGAAACCTTCTCGCCTTCCACCATTTTAACTGTTTTTTTGTACGTGTGTCAGGTGATCATTTCAGGAAGAAGGTCAAAGTTCAGTGACCATTCCCATCCCAGTACATTTTATTCAGAATGGTAGATGGACTTCCCAGTCTCAGAGCTATCTGCAAAGCATAATAGCATTGGTGTCAAGAACGTTGTATAGTATGGTACATGCATGCATGTAAATTAGGGGCAGACATTAGCTATTCAGCTCCTTCAGACTTGTTCCACCATCCAACCATGGCGTATCTACTTGTGTTCACAATTCCACATTCCCATCTACCACCAATAACCCATGATCCCTTTGCCTTACACAAATCGGCCTACCTCTGCTCAGAAACATTCCAATACAAAAGGAAGCACCCTTTTCACATTCACCTTGTCAAGGCCATTCGGGATTTGATATACTTAAATCAAATCACCCCTCATACTTCTAACCTCCAGTAAAAACAAACCCAGCTTCTCCAATTTACCCTCATAAGACTCAGTCATTCCAGCAATCAACCTAGTAAGTGAATGGCTAATATCCAACAGATGCAAGATAAAATGTGGCTCTCAAATCGAGTGCATGCTGAGGATGGTTTGATGTCTCATTTGACCAGGACAGTTTGCAGCTTCATCTTCTTTCAGTTTTCTAGCCCCAGGGGCTCTCAGGTGCCAAGTGGAGAGGTAGGTTGCATCAAGGAGGCCATACCAGGCGCACAGGGTCACCAGGTCAAGTGTCACTTTAGTCGGCCAATCGAGAAGCAGGGCAGGAGGAAGCCATGTGTCTCCAGGAAGATTGTGACAAACTTTTACAATCTCGAATAAAATGGTATGTTATTTTGTTTTATCCATTTGTGGTACATGGTGGTTCCCTGAAGAAGATGTGTGCTGCCTCTGAACCAGAGCAATACCATTCATGTGATTGGCAATGTCAGTGGGGCTCTGAATTGTTGCACTATTGAGTCTCTCTGGTTTGGCACAGAGAAGATCAGCTGCATTGCCCTGGGTCAGCTCACATCTCTTCAGCAGATGACCAAACACCCTACTAACAGTGTCTAACAGTCCATCACATTCCCCATTGACCTCAGCAGTCAACAAGACAGAGCCTATTTCCTTGCCAGAGAAGCTGCTGTTATGCAGCACATGATTATGTGCCTACTTGAGACCATTAGATCACTAATGGAAAAAACATGAAATCAATGGGATCAATGGCGTCCTCCTGTACTATATTGACTCTAAAAGCTACCACTCTGTCCACGTATAAACTAACACAAGAACTGTCAAAGCTGTCTCAAACATTGTACAACCTTCGCACTGTTCAAAATGAGGAATTTGACAGGTTAGTGTACAACAGACAGACCCGGCTGATGACATCCCTGCATGTAACCCCACCAAATCACCAAAGCAGTACTGATACAATTGAACCAGGAGCCCTTCAAGTACACAGCAGGTTTCTAGCAGAGGTTTAATTGTCTGGACTAACCAGGTGAAGTGGGGGTTACCTGCAATACAGTCGAGATACAGAATGTACACATGATCAATTTTACAAACTTTGCATTGCAAGGAGACATGCACTTGGATAAGGAAGTGCAATACCAGTCACAGATCACACGAGATGTGATGTGTAACACGCTCCACCACTGAGAATCTAGACTGTCCTTCCAAATAATGGTCCATCAAGGACATAAAGTCTTCCTCACTCACTTTCTGCAGCGTTGAAGAATACTTTTAACATTCAGACCCCTACATCAGTGACATTCTGAAAATGCAGATTCAGAATATGCTATTACCAAAATGTCAAGCAAGCCACAAAGGAACTCTACTGGCGGGTCTCCAACTTGGCCAGCTTTAGAGAGAGTCCCGAGTGCAAAGCAAGAGACCAGGAAAAGACTGCAGCAGCAGCACTGAAAAATCAAACACAGATCACAGCGATCTGCAGAAGTCTCAGCAGGGATGGAGAAGGGCAGCATAAATTATTCTTGCTTTACAGCAAACATTCAAATTCCATGACCATACAGATCTGCAGGATAAATTTTAGTGTGCAGGGATTAAAGTACGTGGCGGAGAAACTAATTTTAAATTGAATATTGTAGTGACACGTAGATCTTTTCAGATGCTACACTGGAGTTGACAGCAGGAATCCTCAGACTACCCTCCATCACAATTTCAAAGGACAAGAATCAGAGGAAGAGGGTGGATGTGTGCAACACTTTGCTGCAATGAGTAAGAGATTATCGAGGACTCAAAATCTCTAAGACTATTGAGACTTTCCATATGGTTCCTAATCATTACTATTACATTCACTAGAATCTGAAACATTGGAACTTCTTGTACCTTTGGATTCAGGGAAAAGTTTCCTGAAAACACAGATGTCTCTTTTGAGGAGGATTAGTGATTTCTTGAAGATAAAAAAAAGTACATTGTTTTCTTATTGCTTGGACCTGGTGAAAAAGATGCAAAATGACAAACACAACCACAATTAAGTGAACAAGTTCCTCCCAGAGTAGTTAGCCAGATCACTGTTAAGAAGCAAAAAAAAAATCCTGTTCTATTTGATTCAACAACCAAAGCATGAGAGGCGAAAGTGAGGACTGCAGATGCTGGAGATCAGAGTCTGGATTAGAGTGGTGCTAGAAAAGCACAGCAGGTCAGGCAGCATCTGAGGAGCAGGAAAATCGACGTTTTGGGCAAAAGCCCTTTAAGTGAGGCATCCAACAATTCCACAGCCAATAAAGTGACCACAGAATCTGAGATATTGAGAATTAGAATTAGAGAAGCCATCTTTAATCATACATAGAAGATCTCGAACATTCAAACGAAAATCAGGTGCTCTGAAGTTTCAGTCAGGATGGGTGGTGCCACATCTCCGTGGGCAGAATTTATTATATGCACAAATCTTTTCAGTCACGCATGAAGTTTATCATTACCCTCTGCAGAGGCCCACAATTTCAGGTAGCTAACATGAGGTTCTCTAGTGATAGGAAGAGATCCTTAAGTCCATAGTGGATTAGGTTAATATTGCACATGCAGAAATTGTTGATCTTGCAGTGGGAGACTGCAAGAGAAATCCATTAGCAAGCCACAACAGATTATAGAATATTTTTCCCCAGACATAAGCCTATAAAACCAAATTATTGAGCTCACATAGAAAGCTTTTACAAAGTTAAAATTGAACTTAAGATTAGAGTAAGGGTTGAACAGTTTGGAAAATAACAAGAATTGATACAGTCCAACTATCTCAGTGAAATGCTCTGAGATGGCAGCCAAGTCCAACGTATTATCGAGACTATGCCATAAACTGCGCATGAAGTACAAAGACAATGGCTGGCCATAGTCCAACTGTTAGCATTCCATTGCAAGGATTTCTGCATGTAATCTAGGATAATGGTCCAGGGAAGCACTGAGGGAATACTGCATTGTCAGTGATGCTGTCTTTTGGAAGAGATGTTGAACACAACTCCCCTCTCAGGTGCATATGAAAGATCCCGGAGAACTGTTTTCAAAAACAAGAGGACAGTTTTCTTGGCCAATAGTTATCCCTCCACCAATATGGCTAAAGCTGGTGATTTGGTCATTATTATGTTGCTGTTAGTGGGATCTCACTATGCCCACATTGGGCTTTCTACATAACAAGAGTAACTATTTCAAAAACACTTTAGAGACTGCAGAGTACTCTGGGCCAGTCTGGGTTGTGAAAGGTGCTATAAAAAATCAATTATGCCTTTTTACTTTGCATTAATTTAAGGGAGGAAACAGTTTGTTTATAAACAATATTCAACTGTAAATACAAGAAGCACTGTGAAGAGGCCTGGACCTTCGACAGGCAGCCAATGCAGGGTAAATATCAAAAAAGGTCATGAAGCTATTTAAAAATCATTTATTAGAAACAAATATTAAATAACATGAGCAATAGATTTCAGAAAGATTTGGTGACAGACTTCAAATTGGCCAATGCCTTAGGCTACAAGACGACATAGACAGGCTGGTCCACTGCTCTGCCTTCATCAATCCTCTTTGTTACTTCTTCAAAAAGCGCAATCAAGTTTGTGAGACATGATTTCCCATGGACAAAGCCATGTTGACTATCCTTAATCAAGCCTTGCCTTTCCAAATACGTGTAAATCCTGTCCCTCAGGATTCCCTCCAACAACGTGCCCACCACCAACATCAGGCTCACCGGTCTATAGTTCCCTGGCTTGTCCTTACCACCCTTCTTAAACAGTGGCACCACGTTAGCCAACCTCCAGTCTTCTGGCACCTCACCTGTGACTATTAATGATACAAATATCTCTGAGAGGTCCAGCAATCACTTCTCTAGCATCCCACAGAGTTCTAGGATACAGCTGATCAGGTCCAGGGGATTTATCCACTTTTGTGTATTTCAAGACATCCAGCACTTCCTCCTCTGTAATATGGACATTTTTCAAGATGTCACCATCTATTTCCTCACATTCTCTATCTTCCATGTCCTTCTCCACACTAAACACTGATGCAAAATATTCGTTTAGTATCTCCATCTCTCCACACAAAAGCCGCCTTGTTGATCTTTGAGGGGCCCTATTCTGTCTCTAGTTACCCTTTTGTCCTTAATGTGTTTGTAAAAATCCTTTGGATTCTCCTTAACCCTATTTGCCAAAGCTATCTCATGTCCCCCTTTTGTCCTCCTGATTTCCCTCTTACGTATACTCCTACTGCCTTTATACACTTCTCAGGATTCACTTGATCTGTCCTGTCTATACCTGACATATGCTTCTTCTTTCTTAACCACACCCTCAATTTCTTTAGTCATCCAGCATTCCCTACACCTACCAGCCTTTCCTTTCACCCTATCAAGAATATTCTGTCTCTGGACTCACATTACCTCATTTCTGAAGGTTCCAATTTTCCAGCTGTCCCTTTACCTGCGAACATCTGCCCCCAATCAGCTTTTGAAAGTTCTTGCCGAATATCGTCAAAATGAGCCTTTCTCCAATTTAGAACTTCAACTTTTAGATCCGGTCTATCCTTTTACATCGCTATTTTAAAACTAATAGAATTATGGTCGCTGGCCCCAAAGTGCTCTCCCACTGACACCTCAGTCACCTGCCCTGCCTTATTCCCCAAGAGTAGGTCAAGTTTTGCACCTTCTCTAGTAGGTACATCCACATACTGAATCAAAAGGTTTTCTTGTACACACTTAACAAATTCCTCTCCATCTAAACCCTTAACACTATGGCAGTCCCAGTCGATGTCTGGAAAGTTAAAATCCCCTACCATAACCACCCTATTATTCTTACAGACAACTGAAATCTCCTTACAAATGTGGTTCTCAATTTCCCACTGACTATTAGGGAGTCTATAATACAATCCCAAAAAGGTGATCATCCCTTTCTTATTTCTCAATTCCACCGAAATAACTTCCCTGGATGTATTTCCGGGAATATCCTCCCTCAGCACAGCTGTAATGCCATCCCTTATCAAAAACGCCACTCCCCCTCCTCTCTTGCCTCCCTTTCTGTCCTTCCTGTAGCATTTGTATCCTGGAACATTAAGCTGCCAGTCCTGTCCACATTTGAACCATGTTTCTGTAATTGCTATGATATTCCAGTCCCATGTTCCTAACCATGCCCTGAGTTCATCTGCCTTCCCTGTTAGGCCTCTTGCATTGAAATAAATGCAGTTTAACTTATCGGTCCTACCTTGTTCTCTGCTTTGTACCTGCCTGCCCTGACTGTTTGACTCACTTCTTCTCTCAACCATACCAGTCTCAGATTGATCTCTTTCCTCACTATCTCCCTGGTTCCCCCACACCACCCTGCCCAACTTACTAGTTTAAATCCTCCCAAGCAGCTCTAGCAAATCTCCGCCAGTATATTAGTCCTCTTCCAATTCAGGTGCAATCCATCCTTCTTGTACAGGTCACTTCTACTCCAGAAGAGATTCCAATGATCCAAAAATCTGAATCCTTCTCCCATACACCAGCTCCTCAGCCAGGCATTCATCTGCTCTATCCTCCTATTCCTACCCTCACTAGCTTGTAGCACTAGCAATAATCCAGATATTACTACCCTCAAGGACCTCCTTTTTAAATTCCTGCCTAACTCTCTATATTCTCCCTTCATAATATCATCCTTTTCCCTTCCTATGTCATTGGTTCCAAGGTGTACAACGACCTCTTGCTGACCCCTCTCTCCCTTGAGAACATCCTGCACCCTCTCGGAGATATCCTTGATCCTGGCACCAGGGAGGCAATACACCCTTCCGATTTTTCACTGCTGGCTGCAGAAACATCTGTCTGTGCCTCTGACTAGAGAGCCCCTTAACACAATCGATCGCTTGGAACCCAACTTACCCCTCATTACATTAGAGCCTATCTTGATACCAGAAACTTGGCTGTTTGTGCTACATTCCCCTAAGAATCCATCATCCCCTACATTTTCCAAAACAGCATTCTTGTTTGAAATGGGGATAGTCACAGAAGACTCCTGCACTACCTACCTACCCCTCCTACCTTTCCTGGAGTTAGTCCATCGAACTGACTGTAGCTGCAGCTTTTCTCTTTCCTGTAACTGCCATCCATCACACCCCCGAGCTCTTGGAAATTCCTCATTGCCTCTAACTGTGGCTCCGACCAATCCGTTCGATCTGATAGGATTCGCAAACAATGACATTTATTACAGATATATTTCTCAGTAACACGTAGACTCTCTTGAAATTCCTATATCTAATAAGAAAAGCATATCACTGTGCTAAAGGCCAGTTTTTCTCCGTCCAATCTACAGACGCAGATAGCATCGTCTTATTGCTTTACAAACACTGCTCCAGGCTAATACTTACACCAGTCTCAAATTGATCTCTTTCCTCACTATCACCCTGTGTCGCCTCTCCCCCTCCCCCCCGCCAACCTTACTAGTTTAAATCCTCCCAAGCAGCTCTACCAAATCTCCCTGCCAGTATATTAGTTCCCTTTCAATTCAGGTGCAATCCATCCTTCTTGTACAGGTCACTTCTACCCCAGAAGAGATTCCAATGATCCAAAAATGTGAATAGACAAATAAAACTATTTATATTTTAAAAATTTAGTCAAGAGACAGATCTCAATAAAACATATAATCATGAAAGAACCCACTCTACTCACTTTTGTAGATTTACAGCAAGGCTATACTTAAAACTTTTCACTTATCTGTTTTTGTGCTGTGACCTCTCCCAAACAGGTTCCTCCAAGATCAGCTGTGAATTTTACTGTTCGTTAAGTTTTCCTAGACGCACTCCAATGTCTAGCGATAGATGAATTCAAACAGCAAAGGCAGTAACTGTGCAGATTCACTGTTGTTTCAGTTAGCAGTGTGGGTTTCTCTCTCTTTCTCCCTCCTGCACTGACCATGTGATGCCTATTTTCTGTCCTTCTCCCTATTAAAAGTGCTGTTGTTTTGACATTTTTTCTACAAAGTTCCAAAACCATGCAGCAGCATATAAAACAGCAATTGCTGCTCCTGGAATTCAAGGAAATTACCTCCAACATCTAAAATACCTCTAAAAAGGGCCCTGGGAAGCGCTGAGAATCAGATAGAAACCCTGGTCATGTCCACCAGTCCTTTAACATATCATGGACAGGTGGATAAAATAGTTAAGAAGACATATGGAATACTTGCTTTTATTAGACAAGGCAGAGAGTTTAAGAGCCGGGAGGTTATGCTGTAACTGTATAAAACATTGGTTATGCCACAGCTAGAATACTATGTGCAGTCTGGAATCCACATTATAGGAGGGGCGTGATTGCACTGGAGAAGATAGAGGAGGTTCATCAGGAAGTTGCCTGAGCTGGAGAGATTTAGCTATGAAGGGAGAGTGGATAGGTTGGGATTATTTTCCTTAGAGCAGCGTAGACTGAGGGGGTCATAATTGAAATGTATAACATCATGAGGGGTATAGATAGAGTAGAAAGGAAGGAACATTTCCCCTTGATTGAGGGATCAATAACCATGGGGCATAGATTTAAGATATGGGGAAGAAGGTTTAGCGATGATGTGAGGAAACTCACTACTTATAAGAGTAGTACAGGCAGATATCTTCATTATACTTATGAAGTAGTTAGATGTGTACTTAGAATGCCAAGGCTATGGGCCAAAATAGTTATACAGGATTAGAACAGGTGATTGTTTGTGATTTGTGCTGACGGGATGGACTGAAAAGCCATCCCCAGTGCTGTAGACCTCTATGACTCTACGCCTTTACAACATTAACTTTGTAAAGTGGCACTTTAGGGAATAGCTGCAAAAGTAGAAGAGTGATGCCTCAAAATGAAGAAACACAACTGTAGTGATTGTAGCGAGGTCAGCCAGGTGGGCCTCATAGCACATAAATTCCCTGACTGGACCAGATTAACAGCCCAATCAGAGAGTCCTGGCTGACAGATAAATAGAGGAGTTAGAGATTCTGACCCTCAGAGCTGGCTGAGGTAGATGGCCAGTGTCAAGGACTTTCCATGTATAAATAAAGGTTGGTGACAGGATACAAGCCTCTGTGGAGTTATTTCAATGACGATGAGAGTAAAGCACATCCTGAAAATACTTGCTCGCAAAAGATGTCTTTGAGTTGGCACTGTACCATTGGGAAGTTTGACTCATTTGATCCTGCCATCGAAGGCTGGGCCCAGTGTGTGGAAAAAATGCATTATATTTTCCCAGACAAACGACATTGGGGCAGTTGAAAAGCAGCGAGTAATTCTCCTGTCAGCTTGTGGACCCACAGCTTTTGCTGTTATTAAGAACCTAACTTTCCCTGAGGCACCAGATACTAAAACCTTTCAAGAGTTGACAGCTTTCGTTAAGGAATATTACAACCGCAAGCCTCCTTGAATTCTGAGATGCTGTTGTTTTTACTCAGCTATTCAAGAACCAGAGGAATTTGTGCCAGGATTTTTGATGAAGTTAAGACTACTGGCAGAGACATGTGACTTTGGTTTATCACTTGACAAGATACTGAGAGACCGTTTGATAAGTGGAATTAATGATTAGATTGGAAACAGGCCCTTCGGCCCAACAAGTCCACACTGGCCTTCCGAAGCATAACCCACCAGACCCATTCCCCTATATTTACCCCTAACACTGTGAGCAATTTGGCATGGCCAATTCACCTGACCTGCACATGTTTGGATTGTAGGAGGTAAATGGAGCACCCAGAGGAAACCCACGCAGACACTGGGAGAATGTGCAAACTCCACACAGGCAGTCACCCAAGGTGGGAATCGAACCCAGGTCCCTGGCACTGTGAGGCAGCAGTGCTAACCACTTAGCCACCATGCCAGCTGAACCTTGTGACAGCACCTTACAGCTGAAGTCCAACTGGACTTCAAATAGACACTACAACTGGGTTTGCCATTGGAAAATACGACAAATGGAACACATGAGTTGCAGGATATGCCGATGCAAGTAGACAACCTGGCCAGTCCGACTGAGCTTGTGAAGTACCACTTGAGTGAAGGCAATTGCATAGGATATATCCTGAAAAGCGAGACTCTTGGTCAGCTTACAGCAAAACCCCAAAACAAAGCTTGGCTAAAAGGTTAATTTTTTTTCAGGATCTGGGCCAGCAAGCCATTCAAGAACACCCCAGGAAGATCTCTAAGAAATGGGGAGCTACCTACTCATGGGGAAGGAATGTAGTGATTGTAATGAAATCAGCCAGGTGAACATCATAGAATGTTAATTTGGTCCAATCAGAAAGGCCTGGCTGACCAATATAAACAAGAGTATAAGAGTATCTTAACATGCTGAGTGCTGACTCTGATAAGGCTGTGTCAGAGTCAAGGACTCTGCACATGTAAATAAAGGGTGACTTGATGACGAAATACTGGCCTCAGTGGAGCTATTTCCACAGCGCTAAGATTGGATGTAAATGACCCAGTATTGAGGAAGAAGGAAAAGACTATTGGTGTCAACATAACTAGAGGAAATGCACAGTTGGCAGACAAGTGAAACTGAGAAATGGTTGTACTGGAGTTTCAGTTTCAGGTATATTATGTGAATTTGGAACAGTTCCATCATTCAAAGTTTTATTGCTTTTCCATTTACCTTGTAGAAATTTTGAATGATTCTCTTTTTCTGGCCTCGCACCAGAACTAATAACCATACATGCAAAAGGTTACAGAAAATTCAGTTGCAGTTACAGAAAACTGGTGACAGAACTTTCAAAAAAGTCTTGAAACCCATAGTGAAGGAAGGAAGTTACTTTGGGTTACTTAGGAAAGGAAGACTTGCAATGAAGTGTAAGAGTTAATGGCCACTTAAATAAGAAAGCAACTACCCAAGTGTGATTACTGAGCAAAGAATTATTTTAGATTCAAATTCATCATACAATCAACTGGGTGAGATCCATTCAAGTGGATGATTAGTCACAGCATTAGATTCTAGGACCTGCTTAACAAAATAAACTTCAAATGAGAGACTCCAGGAAGCATCAAGTAATAAAATGGAGTCAGTGAACATTGGTTCTGGCAGGGATCTGATACAGACCACAATGCAACCAGAAAGCATAGACTTGTGGGCATGGGATGTAGTCTCTCATTTTGTTATCAATTAAAGGTTCAAAGGTAGAAGACAGAGGATAGTGGGGGAGGGTTGTTTTTTGGATTGGAGGCCTGTGACCAGTGACGTGTCACAAGGATCAGTGCTGGGTCCATTGATTTTTGACATTTATATAAGTGATTTGGATGTGAACATCGGAGGTATGGTTGGTAAGTTTGCAGATGACACCAAAATTGGTGCAGTAATGGAGTGTGCAGAAATCTCAGAGTACAATGGGACCTTGATCAGATGGGCAAATGGGTTGAGGAGTGGCAGATGGAGTTTAATTTCAATAAATGTGAGATGCTGCATTTTGGTGGGGTGGGGGGGGGCGGCAAATCAAGGACAGGACTTATACACTTTATGGTAAGATCCTGGGGAGAGTTATTGAACAAAGGAGACCTTGGGATGCAGGTTCATAGTTCCTTGAAAGTGGAGTCACTAGTAGACAGGACAGTGAAGAAGGCATTTGGTACACTTGACTTTATTGGTTAGTGGACTAAATATATGGGAGGAGAAAGTGAGGTCTGCAGATGCTGGAGATCAAAGTTGAAACTTTATTGCTGGAACAGCACAGCAGGTCAGGCAGCATCCAGGGAACAGGAGATTCGACGTTTCGGGCACAGGCCCTTCTTCAGGAATGAGCAGAGAGTGTTCAGCAGGAGAAGATAAAAGGTAGGGAGGAGGGACTTGGAGGAGGGGAGTTGGAAATGTGATAGGTGGAAAGAGGTCAAGGTGAGGGTGATAGGTCGGAGTAGGGATACAATTATAACATTTAAAAGGCATCTAAATGGCTATATGAATAGGAAGGATTTAGAGGAATATGGACCAAATGCTGCAATCGGGAATAGATTAATTTAGGATATCTGGTCAGGTCGGCATGGACTGGTTGGACTAAAGGGGCTGTTTCTAAGCTGTACATTTCTATGACCCTCTGAGGTGAATAGAATGTCTACTTATGATTCCAGCATCTGCAGTTTTTTTTGTATCTAACTGAAAATATATGGGAGATCATGTTGCAGCTGTGCAGTATATTGCTTGGGCCATTTTTGGAATACTGAGTTCAATTCTGGTCTCCCTGCTGTAGGAAGGATGTTGTGAAACTTGAAAGGGTTCAGAAAAGACTTTCAAGAATGTTGCCAGGATTAGAGGGTTTGAGCTATAGGGAGAGGTTGAATTGGTTGGGGCTATTTTCCCTTAAGCATCAGAGGCTGAGGGGTGACCTTATAGAAGTTTGTAAACTCATGAGATTTTATAGGATGGATAGGGTGAGTAACCAACCAAGGCCTTTTTCCCAAGGTAGGGGAGTCCAAAACTAGAAGGCATAGGTTTAGGGTCAGAGGGGAAAGATTGAAAAGGGACCTGAGGGGCAATCTTTTCACACAGAGGATGGAATGAACTGTTAGAGGGATTAATGGATGATGATACAATTATAACATTTAAAAGGCATCTAAATGGCTATATGAATAGGAAGGATTTAGAGGAATATGGACCAAATGCTGCAATCGGGAATAGATTAATTTAGGATATCTGGTCAGGTCGGCATGGACTGGTTGGACTAAAGGGGCTGTTTCTAAGCTGTACATTTCTATGACCCTCTGAGGTGAATAGAATGTCTACTTATGATTCCAGCATCTGCAGTTTTTTTTGTATCTAACTGAAAAATGGGATGGTAGATCCATTACTAGTGGTTTGGTAACACAATTAGAGGCAACTGAGAGGTCTAGGAAAAGAATTATCTTGACAACATCATGAAATCTGTGAATTTTGCAAGAATACCATTACAGTAGTTATAGTGAGAGTTATAAAGAGACTAAGGTGAAGTGCGTAAGTTGCATTTAAAGGACTAGCTGGCACCCAATAAAGTATATAATTCAACTGTTTTACAGGGAGACAAATCAACATGGCAATTATTTTCAGTGGAATTAAACTTTTCACCTTCACATTTGTGGGCGGCACGGTGGCATAGTGGTTAGCACTGCTGCCTCACAGCGCCTGAGACCCGGGTTCAATTCCCGCCTCAGGCGACTGACTGTGTGGAGTTTGCACGTTCTCCCCGTGTCTGCGTGGGTTTCCTCCGGGTGCTCCGGTTTCCTCCCACAGTCCAAAGATGTGCAGGGTCAGGTGAATTGGCCATACTAAATTGCCCGTAGTGTTAGGTAAGGGGTAAATGTAGGGGTATGGGTGGGTTTCGCTTCGGCGGGTCGGTGTGGACTTGTTGGGCCGAAGGGCCTGTTTCCACACTGTAATCTAATCTAATTTCTTGATTCCAAATATCACAGATTGAAAACAAACAAAAATCATATCATGTGTACAATTTCCTTGTCAAATACACAAAAGGTTTGGAACCACCACCCATCCCCCACACAGCATTTTCTCTTTCTCCTCTTCTTTGAAGTAACCCATTTGATTCTTAGCAAAATGCCCAAAATGATACAATCTGACAATATGAAATCCCTTCAGCCACTTTCACTCACACACACACACACACACACACACACACACACACACACACACACCAATAGTTTGCAGCACATAGCTAATGTTCCACCCATCACCACGTTTGAAATATTAACTAAGCTTCATTACAGAATAGAACGTGCACGTGACTGCAATACAGAAATCTGAATCCCCTCATGAAAAGACAAGTAAAAAGGAATCATCAGCCCTGTCTGGTTTCTCAGCTTTTTCGCTTCACACAGTGTAGTCTGTGACAACTCAGCATTTCAGAACAATCTCAACATGAACATCAAATAACCAACTGTTTAAAATCAACATCCTCAATTACAACAGACCACTTAAGTTGCCAAATCTTTGTGGAAGCAAGTCAGGTATCAATTTGGCAGTGTAAGAATTCTCACCTCTTTCACACATTCCATGGGTCTGTTTCAAAACAGCATTATGAATATACCCATCAGGAACATGTTTCATGCTGGTCTGAGTTTGGAGCCACTTGCAGTACAGCTGGCTGAAGTGTATAGTCAGTATCAATTTGACATGCATCAGAAAGTGTAAACTACAAGCGAATTGTTTTTATCTTGGACGTTTACACACTAGCCTTTCAAAATGTGGAAAAGTACAATACCAATCAAACTCCATTTAATGGAAACATGCGGGTAGGTAGAATTTAAAATGAAAGGCGGGTGCTTAGAGGCATGGTGTTTTTACAGAATTCCCATGCTTATAGAGTGCTAATTTGCAATGTGACAATAACCCGACTCATGCTTATATTTTATAGAAAAGTCTGATACAATTCATGGTGATCCCACTTGCATGTACTCAGTGTAACCCAGCCTCTGATACTCATTGCTTTTGTTCTTGTGTGTTTAAAATGAGCAGGATAATACTAATTATGCAAATTACCTGTCAACATCTCAGCAGCCTTTTCTCCCAACTGCCTCCAATTTCATCTTCCCATTCCTCAACGCCTGTGACTGGGCCCTCCCACCTGCTCTCTGTCACCAGACCCATTCTAGCCAAGGGAGGTTTAAAGGCAATACCATTAGGATGTGCAGCAGTGGTGGTCTCAGCTCCTCGAGGCATCTTTTGTTTGAATAAATTCCTGCACTTGTAAATTAGGCACCGGTACTTCCTTCAGAATGCCTCATTAATGATTGCTGTGCAGAAACTATACACTTTGTTATTAGAGCTCACCACTGTGTGAGACTCCTTTTTGTGTCCGTCATACAGTGTGTTTTAAAGAAATAACAATTTAACAGCTTTCTCACTGTAGACTGGAGGATAAACCCCTTTATATCCACATTTATAGTGCCATGGTTGAGCACATTTTTGAGTCACTTTTGTCCTACCTGCAGCCTCCTGTGGTACATCGATATCAAAAACTGAGAGTACAATGTGCACATACACATACTTATGCAGCAGCCTGGATTATGAAAACAAAGTATCACTGTTCCTGATACTCACTGGAAGTGAGGGTTGAGCATGGACACAACACATTGAAATACATGAGATGCTGGTTTCCCCATTCTGCCCTTCCCATTCCAGCTGAAATAAGTGGGAACAGCTCAACACAGAGAACACCAGATGCCCCAGGCATGCAGTGTTGGACCAGGATTTCGTTCAGTTGGGGGTTAGTGAGGAGTCGGGGACAGTGGCTGGGATTTGAGAGGCCTATGGTGTGTGAGTGGAAGTGGAAATCAATTGCGCACTTACAGGCCAGAATTGATCCAGTAGTGGATAGATTGCCAACAGCATCTGGTAAGGAGATGGCATTGCTTCTTTCCAACAGGGAGAAGATGAGGAGATGGTGGCGTAATTGTAATGTCACTGGCTAGTAATCCACAGACCAGATTACTCCTCTGCGAGAGGTGGGGCTCAAATCCCACCACAGCAGCTTGTGGAATTTGAATTCAGTTAATAAAATCTGAAATATAAAGTGATTGCTATTATCCTTCAGGGATAATATCCTTCCTTACCTGATCAGGCCTATATGTGACTCCAGACCCACAGAAGTGTAGTTGACTCTTAATTGTCTTCTGAAATGACTGTACAAGTCAATCAGCTCTAGGGCAGTCAGAAATAGGCAACAAACGCAGTGGTTGCTGGCGGTGCCTGAAATAACTCCACAGAGGCCACTGTCCCATCACCAAGTCACCCTTTATTTACACAAGCATAGTACACGATACTGACCCAGCTAGCTCAGAGCCAGCTCCTACAGTCACAGAGGCATGCAGCACACTAACAGATAGAAGCAGGGAGGTTGGTTCCAGTGGGGGTGAAACTACAATCAGCAGCATAGCTTCAAAATAAGGGGGAGCAAATTTCAGACTGAGTCGAGAAGGAACTTCTCGTTGTGAATCTGTGCAATTCCCTACCCAGTGAAGCAACTGAGGCTACTTCATTGTACATTTTTAAGGCAAAGATAGATAAATTTTTGAACAGTGAAGTCGTTAAGGGTTATGGTGAGCAGGTGGGTAAGTGGAGCTGAGTTCTTGAGAAGATCAGCCATGAATGACAGAGCAGGACAGAATGACAGAGCAGGATTGATGGGCCAGATGACTTACTCCTGTTTCGGCTTTTTTACGTTCTTACGAAAGGTATTAAATTTCATTCTGCAGCTCAGAAACAGGTCGTGCAGTCAAACCAGTCTATATCTGTGTTTATGTTCGACTCACCTTTCTTCATCCAATCCCGTCAGCAATACATCCTCCCTCATATGGCCATCTAGCTTCCCCTTGAACAGATCCCTACTGTTTGCTTCAAGGGAGGTTAATGCTGAAAAACAGCTCCTTATTCTACAGTTGGGTCAATTCAAGAATGTCACCTCATGAGCTCAGATACCGAAAAGAACTTGATTATGCGACCTCTAACCACCAGAGCCAGAAAGCAACTGGAGTACTGAGGGAGACTAACAAGCAGAAAGCATTGGGAGATTCGAATATTTTAATAGGCTTCAATGGGTTTAATTAATATTGCCCAGTAAAAATACCACAGACAGAATACATGCACATTCAAAAGCAAAACATAAAAAAATGAAGGGAAAGCCAAGGAGCAGAAACCCTTGATTTATTTTTACATGTTACAACACATTTTATTGTCTTGTATCCAGAGTCACAACTGACTTATTTAAAAATCTGATTGAACTTGAACAATCTTGCAATTGGTCAGTCAACAATTCTACAATCTCTGAATGAGAGTTTTCAATCACAGTTCTTGCATTGATCTACACACAAGAATACAATTGCTAATTTGAAAGGAGATGGTGTCAACTTTGGCTGTCTCAGACACATAATGCATTTCGCAGTTCATTTTGGATGTTTTTTGAAGAAAAGGCAAGCAGGTGGGCATCATTTTAGTCGAGTAAGTTTAGCCGATTGGTGCATAAATGATCTGTTTCTTTGGGGAGATCGGGTTTCTTTTTGTTTTAAAATAGCTCTCTCCGGGGTGATGTATGAGAAAATATTTCATAACTAATTAATGATCTTTGTCCACAAGGAAGGAATGAAACACTGGAAGACCTGATGTTAAAAAGTAATTCATGTTTTACCTTAGATCAGCTTGCTCAGTTGGCATTCCTCTCAGTGACATAGCAGAAGTTTAGCTCAGTCATCCAGCCCTCTTTCTATTTGACTGTGACTATTAAAGAAGCCTCAAAACAAACTGATGCCTAACAAATGTCCACATTCACAGGGTTCCCAATACTGAGGCTTCACTGCCTCCATGTATCTTTACAATTAATGAGGCTACACTCCAGTGAGTGCCCCCTTGCAAAGATTTATTGTGAGCAGGATAAAATATGTACTTTTATCATGCTCAGTTGAGAACAAAAATATCGTTTTCTTAGTGCTCCACACGGTCATGTCTATGCTTTGACTAACTCCTGTCCCTATCAAAACAAGGCCCTGGAACATTTTTATATGAATGTACAGGGATCACTGCTAGGACCATAAAAGTTTGCAATATATTTTAGTAACTTGGAAAAAGGAATTGAATGTACTGTAGCTAAATTTGTAAACATCATTAAAATCGATGGAAAGGCAGGTTGTGAGAGAGATACAAACATTTTAGAGAGATATTGATAGGTTAAATAAAAAAGGAAAAAGTTGGCAGATGACTATCATGTGGGAAGATGCAGAGTTGTTTATTTTGGAAGGGGGAACAAAAGAACAGAATATTATTTAAATGGAGAAACACGGCAAAAAGCTGCATCACAAAAGGACTTGGGGGTACTTGTGCAGGAAATACAGAAAGTTTGCACACAGGCGTAGCAGGTAGTCAGGAAGGCTAACTTTTTTTTATTTCAAAAATATACTTTATTCACAAATGTATTGATGATCTGTACAATTGGTCATGCCATACATCCGTAAACATTCCATTTCTTTGCATACAGAGACAGAGTAATCATTCATATATACAGGTCTGTACGATTACTATCCACATGTTTAGCTGGGGGTCAGCGGAGCCCCCTTACTGCTTCGGGCCCCTGTGCTTAGGCAGGCAGACGTTACACGGTGGTCTTTCCCCACTGCGCCTTGGCGGCAGCTGCCTCAAGCTTCAGTGCGTCCCTCAACACATAGTCCTGGACCTTGGAATGTGCCAGTCTGCAACACTCAGTCGGGGTCAACTCCTTCAGCTGGAAGATCAACAGGTTTCGGACCGCCCAGAGAGCGTCCTTCACCGAGCTGATGATCCTCCAGGCACAGTTGATGTTCGTCTCGGTGTGCGTCCCGGGGAGCAGATCGTAGAGCACGGAGTCCCGCGTCATGGCGCTGCTCGGGACGAACCTCGACAAACACCACTGCATTCCTCTCCATACTTCTTCTGCATAGGCACATTCTAGAAGGAGGTGTATGACAGTCTCGTCCCCCCCACAGCTGCTTCGAGGGCAGCGTGCAGTGCGGCTGACAGTCCAGGCGTGCATAAAGGATTTCACAGGCAGAGCCCTTCTCACCACCAGCCAAGCCATGTCTTGGTGCTTGTTAGAAAGTTCTGGCGATGAGGCATTCTGCCAAATGGCTTTGACAGTCTGCTCAGGGAACCACTCAATAGGATCCACCTTCTCCTTTTCCCAAAGGGTCTCAAGGACACTATGTGCTGACCACTTCCTGATGGACTTGTGGTCAAAGGTGTTTTTCTTCATAAACTTCTCCACAAAGGACAGGTGATACGGAACGGTCCAACTACTCGGTAGTCAGGAAGGCTAACAGAATATTGGCTCTTATTTCAAGGAGTTGGAGTAGAAGTGTAGGGAAGTTTTACTGCAACTGTACAAGGTGGTGTGAGACCTCATCTTGAGTACTGTGAGCAGTTTGGTCCCCTTATTTAAGTAAAGATATCATTTCATTGGAGACAGTTCAGAGAAGATTCACAAGGATGATTCCTGGTAGGGATTGACTGTCTTTATGAGCAAAGGCTATACAGGTTGGGACTCTACTCACTGGAGTTTAGACAAATGAGAGGTGATCTCATTGAAACACACAGGATTCTTAACAGGCTTGACAAGGTAAATGCTAAGAGGATGTTTCCTCTCATGAGAGAGTCGCAAACCAGAGGGTATTGTTTCAGAATAAAGGGGTGCCAATTTAAGACTGAGATGGGGAGGAATTTTTTCCCTCAGTGACTTTGGAATTCCTTGCCACAGTGAGCTGTGGGAGCAGAGTCCTTGTGTGTATTTAAGACTGAAGTAGATAGATTCTGATCAGTCGGGAATCAAGAGTTACAGGGAGAAAGCAGGAAAGTGGACGTGAGGAATGCTGAAACCAAAAGAGAAAATGCTGGAAAATCAGGTCTGGCAGCATCTGTAAGAAGAGAAAAGAGCTGATGTTTCGAGTCTAACTGACCCTTTGTCAAAACTAAAAAAAGGGAGAAATAGGGAGGTATTTATACCAGGCTGAGAGAAGGCAAGTCATGGCTCCAGAAGCAAAGGTAGCAATAAAGAGGTGGTAATGACAGCGCATGGAGAGATTATAGGGAGATTAGGAGCTGGGAATGACCAAGGCTGAAGCCAGTGCTATGTGACAAAATATGTGGGGGATGGGGGAGGGATGGGTTAAGCAGAGGCAAAATGGAAAACAGGGGAGAAGGGTAGCAAAGGGGGAAGAGGAGAGGAAAAAGGTGATGAGAGGGTGGGGAGCGAGAGAAAGAGAGAGAATACTGAATTAGCCACAACCCTACTGAATGGTGATCAGGCCCGAGGGGCCAAACACCTACTCCCATTCTTATTCCTTACGATCGTGTGTGTATTTAAGGTCTGGCTCCTACCAAATTCCTTACTAGACTTGGGGCATAATTTTCCCCTCTTGGAAGGTGGTGACAAGGGACAATATTGGAGTGAGACAGCGCTGGAGAAAAACTTACTCTTTCTTGTCACATCTGCAATTAAGTGCTGGGTGAGAAGATTCATGGACAACTGTCTCAACTCATCAGTAATTAAAACCCTTAAGTTGTCAATTAATGGCCACTAAGGGCCTCAATTTGGCATTCCCCTCATCACTAGCCTCCCCATGGGTGAGAAAGGTGGCTAGTGACCACAACTGGGAAACCACGGCAGCTTGTCTGCCAAGATGGGGAGGGGCTCTATTTGCCATATTTTGGGGCCAATCTGAGGTAAGGATGGAGGGCAAACAGTATCGTCCAAAAGCCAATGGCCTTGCCTCCAACCTGTCTGACATCCCTCTTCCCATGAGAAAAAGGAAAAGATATTCATTACCATGCATGACTTGGACCCTGTGAGACGTAAGCCTCAAACTGCAACCTTTAGGACTTCGAGGCTGCTGGCCCGTCACCAGTGTTGAGGCCTATGATAGGCTGATTCCTTTTAAAAAATGTATTCAAAGGATATGGGACTCCTTTGTTAGGCCTTCATTTATTGCCCATTCCTAGTTGTCTTCTTGAACTGCTACTGTTAATTTGGTGCCGGTAGACCCATAATGCCATTATGGAGGGAATTCCAGGATTTAGAGTCATAGGGTCATACAGTGTGGAGACAGACTCTTTGGCCCAAATCGTCCATGCTGACCAGATATCTTAAAATGATCTAGTCCTATTTGTCACCATTTGGCCATTATTTCTCTAAACCTTTCCAATTCATGTACCCATGCAGATGTATTTTAAATGTCAAAATTGTACCTGCCTCCACCACTTCCTCTGGAAGCTCATTCCATGCACACACCATCCTCTGCATGATAAAGTTGCTCCTCAGGTCCTTTTTAAGCCTCTCCCCTCTCACCTTAAACCTTTGCCCTCTAGTTTTGGACTCCCCCAATTTAGGAAAAATAATTTGGCTATACCTTATCCCTGCTTCTCATGATTTTACTAAGATCACCCCTCAGCCTCCAATGTTCCAGAGAAAAAAGCCCAGCCTACTCAGCCTCTCCTACAGCTGAAATCCTCCAATCTTGGCAATATCTTTGTAAATTTTTCTGAACCCTTTCAAGTTTAACAACATCTTTCCTACAGTAGGGTGACCAGAGTTGAACACAGTACTCTAAAAGTGGCCTCACCAATGTCCTGCTTAGCCACAACATGAACTCCTATACTCAATGCACTGGCTAATGAGGCAAATGTGACAAATATCTTCTTCACTACCTTGTTTACCTGTGACTCCACATTCAAGGAACAATGAACCTGCACCCAAGGTCTCTTTGTTTGGCAACATTTCCCAGGGCCCAACGATTAAGTGTATAAGTCCTTCCCTGGTTTACCAAAATACAACACCATTCAGTTATCTAACTTAAACTCCATCTGCCTCCTTGGCCCATTGGCCATCTGATCAAGGTCACTTTGTAAATGGAGATAATCTTCTTCGTTGTCCACTATGCCACTTATTTTGGTGTCATCTGTAAACTTACTAACCAAACCTTCTATATTCGCATCCAAATCATTTATAACAATGATGAAAAGCAGTGGACCTAGCACCAATCCTTGTTACCACCTACCCAGACTTTGCAAAGCCTTGAAAAACCATTGCCAGGATAAATGTTACCAAAGTGAGTGCCCTCTCCAGGTCATTATCTCCATTATTTGATCATTGGCTACATATGATCTGCTGCGATGGTGGGCCACATTGTCTGCATGCCTGATACAAGAATCCTGAAACAAAAGCTCTACTCTGAGCTCTGCAATGGTAAATGATCACTAGGAGGGCATAGGAAATGCTACGATCATGCCCTGAAAGCCTTCCTAACCAAAGGCAGCATGCTCCTGACATGTAGAAAGTGCTAGCCCCAGAATGCACAAACTGGAGAAGAGGCAACTGCCAAAGTCCGAGCCACTTTGAGCACCAGAGTAGAACATGTGAAAGCCAAATGCAGGCCACAGGAAAAGCGCTCAGCATCTAGAGTGTTCCATCCATCTACCTCAGCAGCAGCAGAATCTGCGGTTCCAGTTAGGTCTATTCAGCCATCAGAGTACCTACTAGTCCAGACAGGGAACAAGTCTGCTCAGCCCTGAGGGACTGCCAAAGACTTTTAAGACTAGTCCAGTTCAATTTCTGACTGATAGTAAGCCTCCAGCTTGTTGGTAGTGAGGGATTCAGTGATGGCAATGCCATTGAATGTCAAGGGACGATGTTTAAGATTGGATATAGTCTTTGCCTGGTACTTGTGCAGTGTGAATGTCACTTGCCACTTGTCAGCTCAAGTTAGCAGGATTGCATAGTTAGATCTGATCCATTAGTTGTGGGATCACTTGGCTCTGTCTATCACTTGATGTGTATGCTGTTTGGCATGTAAGCAGTGCCTAGCCTTTAACTACATCAGGTTGACACCTCATTTTTTAGCTATGGCTACTGCTGCTCTTGGCATTCCCTTCTGCACTCTCCATTGAACCAGGGTTGATCCCCTGACTTGATGGTAATGACTGAGTAGGGGATATGCCAAGCCATGAGGTTGCAGATTGTGTTGGAGTACAATTCTGCTGCTGTGGATACCCCTCAATGCTTATGGATATCGAGTCTTGAGTTGTTAGGCCTGTTCGAAGTCTGTTCCAGTTACCACAGTCATAGTTGAAAATGTGTTGCTGGAAAAGCGCAGCAGGTCAGGGAGCATCCAAGGAACTGGAGAATCGACGTTTAGGGCATAAGACCTTCTTCAGGAATGAGGAAAGTGTGTCCAGCAGGCTAAGATAAAAGGTAGGGAGGAGGGACTTGGGGGAGGGGCGTTGGAATTGCGATAGATGGAGGGAGGTCAAGGTGAGGGTGAT
>NC_057715.1:98131706-98154942 GCF_004010195.1 Chiloscyllium plagiosum | reverse complement strand
ACGTTGTACATGGAGGTTGGTGGAGTGGTAGGTGAGGACCAATGTGGTTCTGTCCTGGTGGCGGTTGGAGGGGCGGGGCTCAAGGGCGGAGGAGCGGGAAGTGGAAGAGATGCGGTGGAGGGCATCGTCGACTACGTCTGGCGGGAAATTGCGGTCCTTGAAGAAGGATATTATCTCGGGCAACCGAATCAACACCGACATTTACTATAAACCAACCAACTCCCACAGCTATCTAGACTACACCTCCTCCCACCCTGCACTTGTAAAAACGCCATCCCATATCTGCAGAAGCACTGTGCCAAAGATCACTCCCAGCAATACTATCATGGGCAGATGCATCTGTGGTAGGCAGGTTAGTGATGATTAGGTTAAGAGCTGAAAATTTGTTGCTGGAAAAGCGCAGCAGGTCAGGCAGCATCCAAGGATGATGAGGTTAAGTACATTTTCCCTCTTGTTAATTCTGTTCACCATCTACCACAGACCCAGTCTAGCAGCTATGTCCTTTAGGACCCAACTAGCTGATTCAGACGTGTTGCTGCTGAGCCACTCCTAGTGGTGGTCACTGAAGTCCCCCACCCTGGGTATATTCTGCGCCATTGCCACCCTCAGTACATGGTCTGATGCCAAGAGACTTCACAGTGTCCACAGTCAATATTAAGAGACTCCCAGGGCAATTCCTTCCAACTGTTTATCACTGTGCCATCACGTCTACTTGATCCGACCTACCACTGGGACAGGACATGTCCAGGGATGGTGATGTGGTGTCTGGAACAATGTTTGTAAGCTTTTATTTTGTGAGTAATACTATGCCAGGCTGTTGCTTAACTAGTCTGAGAGTCAGCTTTCCAGTTTGTGGCTGTTAGGAAAGAGAACTTTATAGGGCTGACAGGTTTGTATTTGCAGCTGTCATTTCAGGTATCTCGGTCATACGTCATAGAGACGTGGCATTGAAACAGACCCTTTGGTCCAACTCGTCCATACCAACCAGATATGCTAAATTACGTAAAAACAAGGACTGCAGATGCTGGAAGCACTGTGCTAAATATGCTAAATTAGTCTAGTCCCATTTGCTAGCATTTGGTCCATATCCCTCTAAATCTTTCTTATTAATATACCCATCCAGTACCTTTTAAATGCTGTAATTGTACCAGCCTCGACCACTTCCTCTGGCAGTCAATGTCAGACTGTTTGGTTTCATTCTTACAACTGAATGGCATTACGCTATTTCAGAAGCAATTAAGAGTCAGTGAGAAAGTGAGGACTGCAGATGCTGGAGATCAAAGTCAAAATGTGTGGCGTTGGAAAAGCACAGCAGGTGAGGCAGCTTCTGAGGAGCAGGAGAGTCAACATTTTGGGCATAAGCCCTTCATCGGGAATGTGGAGGGGGGTGGGGAAGGGGTCTGAGAGATAAATAGGAGGGTGGGGGTGGGGATGAGGAAAAGGTTGCTGAGAAGGTGATAGGTAGATACAGGTGGGGGGTGATGGTGATTGGTTGGAGAGAAGGCGAAGCGGATAGGTGGGAAGAAAGATGGAGAGGTAGAACAGTTCAAGAGGGCGGTGCCAAGTTGGAGGGTTGGATCTGGGATGAAGTGGGGGGAAGGGAGATGAGGAAACTGGTGAAGTCGGCGTTGATGCCAAGACGATAAGAAGGTACAAGATGGAAGGTGAGGTGGACTTCCTCCAGGCATCTGGTGGCTTGGATTTGGCTGTGGAGGAGATCCAGGACTTGCATGTCCTTGGCAGAGTTGGAGGGGGAGTTGAAGTGATCAATAAAAGAGCAGTAGGTTTGTTGGATGCGGGTTGTTCCCTGAAACATTCTGTGAGTTGGCATCGTGTCCCATCAATATACCAGGAGGCCACATTGAGAGCAATGGACTCAGTCGATGAGGGGTTTGGGTGCACATGAAAATCTCTGTGAGGTGTGGAAGGATCCTTTGGGGCCTTGGGCAGAGGTAAGGCAGGGAGTTGTGGCACAGGTTTTATACCTCTTGCAGTGGCACCTCATCTTCTGCCTTGGAATCCTCTAACCACATAAACTCAATGTCGATTTCACCAGTTTCCTAATCTCCCCTCCGCAAACCTTATCCCACTTACAACCCTCCAACTCAGCACCGCCCTCTTGAACTGTCCTACCTGTCCATCTTACTTCCCACCTATCCTCTCCACTCTCCCCTCCAACCTAACACCCCCCCACCTGCAACTTCCCACCTACATTCTCCCCATCCCCACACCCACCATCCTACTTATCTCTCAGCCCCCTTATCCCCCTCACCCCATTCCTGATGAAGGGCTTGTGCCCGAAACGTTGATTCCCCTGCTCCTTGGATGCTGCCTAACCTGCTGTGCTTTTCCACTGCCACACGTTTCGAAGCAATTTAAGAGTCAACTGCATAGCTGTAAATCTGGAATCACATCTCAGCCTAGACTGGGTGAGGACAGCAGTTTCTTTCCCTAAACAGTAATACCGAATCAGATGGATCTTTGCGAACATTGTTTCTCTTTCGATTCTAGTTTTTTTTATTGAATTCAAATTTCACCATCTTCTTGATGGGATTTGAATCTGCATCTCCAGAAAATCACCTGGGTCTCTGGATTTCTACTAACAATACTACTAGGCCATCACCTCCCCCTGTAGTCACCCTCGTTCACCGGTCTGCTTTTAATGTGCTGATTGGTGGGCACATTACTAGTTGCCTGGAGGCAACGTAGTAATCAATCCTCGCATCCTCACATCTCTCAAAAAATATCGGAAAATTCACCCCTGGTTTTGAAGGGTTACAACCAAGGGTGCACTGCTGTTCTTGTGTATATGAAATGTTATTACAAATGTTGCACATGTTTAGCAAAGATTGAATCTCTAAACAGAATGCTAGGGGTAATGTAAGTGTGAACAGAATTGAAGGAAAAAATGTTCAAACGTTGTCAGAAGTATTATTATTTAATTTCCTCTTTGTGATTTAAGTTAGGTGTTTCTTCTCAGGATGAATGAACATCAGAATTACTTGATAACCTTTAAGTGTTAAAAGCAAAATGATTGTTTCGAGGACAACAGACACATTTTTATAAAGTATAATGGGATCACTGAATTGACACACTGACTACTATTAGGTAAAGGAATAAATCTTGACAATACATTTCTTATTGAGCTGCACCTGATGTAATGTAGAGAATTTCTTTAAACTAAGCAATAGGTATAAATCAGAACGATAATAATCAAATGTTTAATTGAATTCAAACTGTACGAACCCATGTCATGAGCACAATGGGCTGAGTTGTTGGGAGCTGTAGGTGGGAGGGGAAAAGAAAAGTTGGAAATTTAAAGCAAACTGGAGGTGGTCTGGATGAGACAGGCCAAGGCTGGTATTGCTAATGTCCCTTTGAGCTAAATACTTTTTTTTCTACATATGACTTTGTCCTGAGTTTGTTTGGACAAAACCAAAGATCTTATTATCTGGCGATGTAGTCAGATTGACGGTGAAAAGTGATTTCGGAAAAAATACACTTTTCCTCTTCTGAAAGTGGCTTTTGGTTCCATGGCTAGTTTTGAGGGTCAACAGACCAGTCAGTAAATGTCAGCAATATAGACAGAAAACTGCTCAACAATTGTCTGCCTATTTCTGACATTGGGTCATTCTGACACTGTTGGTCGGTGCAAATACCAGAAAGCCCATGTGAATTGGATGTTTCCATTTCCAAACTTGTCCAGGGGCAATGCTGGATGCAGGGGCCATCTGTTCAGCTCCAGTGTCAGACATCCAAAGATTGATAGAGGCGCACCTTGGGACTTACGAAAGGTGCCCTTTCAGGTGCTCATAAAGATGGCTGTGCACAGGAACCATATCAAATTTTAACAGCACAGAGTATTTTAATTACAGGTCTCCTTCCATCAGTGTAGCCGCCATCCATCAACAAATTTGTACCAGCAGCCTAGCATAAGAATGGTTGTCATTTTCGGCATAAATATTTTCTAATCAACTGTTCCGAGATGTTAATGAACACTTCTGCAGCAAGTGGGACTTGAACATGGGCCTCCTGGTATAGAGATAGTACACTACCATGACACCACAAGTGTTCTATGTCACTTTGGACATCAATCCTCAGGCACAATCATCATCAAACTCAAATATGTCTCATCATGAGTGACTGGAATCAGGGTTCCTCCCAATACATTTGTCGGAGACAGAAGGTAGAGGTTGCATATTAACAGTGAACAGTGTCTGCCATTGTTTTCATAATTCATTTAACCTTTCACTTATAAACATTTTGTACAAACAAGAACACAATGGAGGATTGTGGGAATACATAATTAATTTGTCTTGTGAGAAGGATTTTTATAATTCACCAACGACTTCATGCCTCTTTGAGCAAGACTGCCTATTAAATCTAATTAATGCTAGAATTGAAAGATTTTTTACTTGCACTGGAGACTGCCAAAACTCATTGCACACAATAGCTATTAGAGCAGAGAGACCTTCATTTATTGTATGTTGATCAGATTCAAACACCAGTCATAGTGATGTCAGGACAGCGTCATTTATATAATTAGGGGATAGGTGGTGTAGTGCTAATGTCACTGGACTAGCAACCCAGGACCCCAGGCTAATTTTCTGGGGATATGGGCTTGAATCATAGAAACATAGAAAGCAGGAGTAGACCATTCAATCTTTTGAGCCTGCTCTGCCAATCATTATGATAATGGTGGATCATCCAACTCAATAGCCTGCTCCCCTTTCTCCATCCCTCCAGCCCCGATATCCTTTGATCCCTTTAGTCCCGAATGCTATATCCAACTCCCTTTTGAAATCATACAATGTTTTGGCCTTGACTGCTTTCTGTAGTAGTAAATTCTACGGACTCACCATTCTATGGAAGAAGAAATTTTTCCAAATCTCATCCTAAATGATTTACCCCATATCTTTAAACTGTGAGCCCTGATTTTGGACTCCTCCACCATCAGGAACATTCTTCCTACATCTATCCTGTCTAATCCTGTTCAAATTGTATAGGTTTGTATGAGATCACTAGCCCCTCCCCCACCATTTCTGAACTTCATTGAATATAATCCTAACCCATTCAATCTCTCTTCAAACTTTCTGCCATCCCAGGAATCAATTTGGTGAACCTTCGCCAAACTCTGTCTATAGCAAGAACATTCCTCCTCAGATAAGGAAACCAAAACAATACTCCAGGTGTGGTCTCACCAAGGCCCTACACAATTGCAGCAAAACATCCGATGTCCTGTATACCAACCTTCTCACTATGAAGGGCAATATACTATTTGCCTTCTTTACTGCCTGCTGTACCTATATGCTTACCTTCAGTGACTTGTATGTGGTCACGTAGGCCTCCCTGTATGTTCCTTTCTCTCAATTTATAGCCATTCAGATCATTTTTATCTCACTATCTTTACTACCAAAGGGGATAACATCACATTTAGCCATATTAGAATGCATGTGCCATGCATTTGCCCACTCACTCAGTTCGTCCAAATCACACATTTCTGCATCCTCCTCACAGCTTACCTGCCTACCCACCTTTATGTTATCTACAAATCTGAAGATATTGTATTTCATTTCCTCATCCAAATCATTAATATATCTTGTGCATAGCTGGGATACTGGCACTGATACCTGAGGTACTCCATTAGTCACTGCCTGCCATCAGAAAAAGACTAATTTCTTCCAAACAAGGGAAAATGGTAAAATTTGAAATCAATATTTAAAAACTGACTTAATAGTAATCATGTAAGCATTGTTTATTGCTGTAAAAATCCAACTGGTTCACTAATGCCCTTTGCAGAAGGAAAACCACCATCCTTACCCTGCTTTGGCCCATATGTGACTCCAGGCCACAACAATGTGGTTGACTCATAACTGTCCGTGGGCAATGAATGCTGACCTAGGCAGTGATACCTACATCCCATGAACATATAGAATTAGTCAGACAAAATCTACTCGTCCTAAATGATCTAGATTGGACTAATTTAGTTAGTCTTGATCACAAGTGGGATCATCTGGATTGGTACTGGATACTAAATAAACAAACAAGGCTAGTATTATCATTTATTTCAGTGTAAATGAAGCAGCAACTTCAGGCAAAGGCTGGTTGTACAAATCAATGGCAAGCACTCAAAGCTGCCAACCAAGTTGTGCTTCTCTATTGTTAGCCACAGAAACATCTCACTGTCTGCCTCTGCATTGATATGATTTGGAGATGCCGGTGTTGGACTGGGGTGGACAAAGATAAAAATCATACAACACCAGATTATAGCCCAACAGGTTTTTTGGAATCACTAGCTTTCAGAGCGATGCTCATTCATCAGGTGGTTGTGGAGCATAAATGATGGTGAAGGAGCAACGCTCTGAAAGCTAGGGATTCCAAATAAACCTGTTGGACGATAACCTGGTGTCGTGTGATTTTTAACTCTGCATTGATATGTAACTAATGTTGCAGTGCTACTGAACATGAGTCAAGTTTGGCACAGACAGTTATCTCTTGTTAGAAGAAACATAAGTACCCATTTGACAATCTGATAACTGATAAGTGCTGCCAATCAATGTCCCCAGCACAGGAAGTGAACTATTAAAAATCTGCAGTATTCTTCAGTTAGTAATTGGCTTTGATGATTTTAGAACATTAAATTTAGAATGATGAAAAAAGTTTGTTTTCTATCTCTTTATATCGATCCAAACTTTATTTCTCGTTCTAGACCTTTTTGAATCTACCCATTTAAACTCACAATTTCATTCTCAGTCCATTATGCGGTTAACTTCACAATCCTTCAGGAGATGTATAATTTCTTGCTCTGGTCACTCAGTTATCCCTTTGCACTTCCAGCAACTTGTCACTGAAAAAACGTTAAACCTAAACATGCAAGTAGAAATCTAATGAACTTGATTCAACACATACTGTTCGGCAATGTTTTGCAAAGGCAAAGTCTGGGCTATTCTATTTTTGAACAGATCTCCTTTGGCTAAATTAATCAGAGATAAACTTCTCCGTGCTCCATTTTTCAATGTCTATTAAATATTTATGTATAAACTGCTAGAAGAAGATATTACATGGTTATGAAAAAAAAACTGAACTTGATCAAATTATAACAAGGTCTGAGAAACACAGACACAATAAAAGCACTGGCTGCTGTCTCCCTCTCTGTTGTTCAGTCATTACCTAACCTCCACACAATCCTCCCTCTGGCTAGTCTGTGGCCTGCTGTGCTGCTGCATTGTACACAACCACTCATCTGCTATCACATATTGACTTGACCGGATTTCAACTCGCTGTTTTCTTTGAAAAGTTTATTTTTATTTTTACAGGGGCAAAGCATAAAATCAACTTTGAATTTTTTTTTCATATTTGTATCAGTCAAGCTCTTGTCATCTACTTAAAATGTCAACAAGCAAATGGATTCGGCCAAGTTCAGAGAGTTTCCTTTCAAATCTCACTCAAATAATAATCCTTCTTGCTGTCAATGTGGAACGAAATAGATTTATTATGAGTGGAAAATCTCTTTGGAATATTATGCAACATCACAAGCATAAAGACCTTCTTTGGTTGTTGTTTCTACTGAAGACTTAATTGCATCCTTTCAGAATACATTGAGGTTGTTATTATAATGAAGGAAAATTTATTGCTCAGTTGTATGTTGTTAATGACGAAGATAGGGGTCTTTGTAGGAGTTACTGCCTCTGAAGTATATTTGAATTGTACAAAGGTAAAAAGCAAAGACGACAAAAGTAAAGAGGACAAATAATGTCAGATCTACTCAACTAGACAGATTAGAGAATTTCTACCGATGCATGCACAGTTTGAAGCAGTAAATGTGGGGACTTCAACTTTGTGTACAGAAACTGTAACAAAGAAAAGCAAAGAAAGTAAGACAGAGATAAACGAAACAGAATTATAGCGTGAAAAGATCATTTTAATTAAATTACAAATAATAATTAAAATCTGAAGGAATGCTACAGTTGTAAAATTAAGTTTTCAGTGACAGAGTTTATTTAGCATTAACAAACTGTTCTTAAAGGTTCAAAAAAATTTACTTACACTTTAATGGACATCTAACTTTTCTGACATGTTAAGCGGGTATTCAGTAAGTAAACAGAAACACAGCAAGCTGTTAAATATTTAGAGTAAACCAGCATCTGAAGGAGCAGGGCATCTTAGTCATCAACTTTGTTACTTCCCTGTTAATAGTGTGAATCCAGACATCCAAAACTGGTGTTCAGTTTACTCCCTCAGAACCATGAGCACTGATAGCCTCACCATTAAATACTGTAAACTCTGGGCTACTGAACCCAGGTGTCACATCCTTCTTCATTGCTTATTGCCACACATCTGCACAAAACTCACGAGAATGTCAAACATGTATTGAACTGTGAAACCATAAGACGTAGCAGCAAAAATAGGCTCTTAATGCTGACAAAACAAAACAGTGTGGTGATCTTTCAGCAGCACATGGTGGTATCTCTTGCAAACATGGCAGTCTCTTGGCACAGCAAGGTGGTCTCCCAGCCCAGAATGGCAATCTCTTGGCACAGCATGATCATCTTTCAGTAGCAAGTGGTGGTCTCTCGGCCCAGTGTGGCCTCAGCATGAATTTCTGGTCCCCAGCTGAATCCAATGTGATCTCCAGTGTAGAGAGTAGTTAATAAAGCATACAGTGTTCTCAACTTTGTTGGTTGAGGCTTACAGTACAAGAGCCAGGAAGTGACATTTAGTTTGTACAAGACATTTGTTTTGATTTATTATTGTCAAATGTATCTAGGTACAGCAAAAAGTTGTATTTTGTTCAGTTTTGTGCACCACATTTATAGGAAAAATGCAAACACTTTGGAGAGAATGCAGAAACAATTTACAAGAATGGTTCCAGCAATGAAAAACTGCAGTTATGTGGATAGGCTGAAGAAGTTGAGACTGTTCTCCTTGGAGAGAAGGCTGAGGAGATTTGATAGCGGTTTTCAAAATCATTAGCTGTCTGGAAATAGGGAGAAGCAGTTCACTTTTGTAATAATGAGAGGTCATCAATTTAAAGTGATGTGCAAAGATGACGTGAGAAAAAAAAAGTGTAGCTAGGATTGGAATGAGCTGCCTGGAAATATGGTGGAGGTAGGGTCAACTGAGGCATTTAAAAGAACATTAGATGTTTATTTAGATCGAAAAGGTTTGTAGGGAAAAGGGGAAATGGCAGGAGATCAGCACTATGTAACAGAACCAGTACAGGGACGATGGCCCAAATAATCCCCTTCAGTGTTGCAACAAATCTGGTGTTATTACTTAGTCCTTTAATAAAATCAGCTTGGCTCTAATTGCTCTACATTTTCACTGAGTTGTATTCTTTAATACTGTCCTTCAGTCGGACAAGAATATCTCTTTCATCCACTTCATATTGGAACAAAACATCTTTGCTCCTCAGATCCGGCCTCAAGTGTAATCCCAAGTTGAGTTGATCCACCATAGACTTGCCTGAAATATTCTTGCACAACCTCCCCTTGACCTCGCTTTCCTCTTTTAACACACTCCTTAAGCCTAACTCCATGCCAACCTCCAGATCACTTGACCTACATGCCCTTGTGTGGTACAGTGACAAACCCGATGTTACAATGCCCCTGTAAAGCGCCTTGGTCCAATTACAAGCTGTTCAAAACAATGTATGCATACCAGTGGTTGTTATTATTGTTGTTATGCCTTTGTTACATTCAGGCTCATTACCCATCACATGAAAAAAACAACTCCTGTTCGCTTCCCTCCTTTGTGTTGAGACAGTCTCTAGATTCTCCCTCCGATTCAAGAATCACTTCTCACCTACAACCGATGGCTTTGTCCACGCATGCAGCTGTAAACTCAGCCTTATGTATCGTGGCCTCCTCTGCAATTCCTTCAATGATCACTGCCCGTCTATTGAGTGGACTCCAGCCATTGGCGTCCTGCACATTACCAAATTCTGTCCAAGCTTCCCACTAAAACTCATTCAATCACTTCTTGGGAAGTTTCCTCCAACAAATAACTTCATACCTCCATCCCCTACACTCCAAACCACTCACCAATGCTCAATGGATCATTAATCTCAGCTCTGTGAAACACTTCAGAATATTTTCTATAGAGAACATGTGCAAGCTGCTGCTGATTCTGAGTCAGGTACAACTCTGTCTTTTTCTGAAGGCTAAAGTTTATCATGTTAGTTATGACAGTTGCTTTTCACGGTGCATTTATGAGAAAAGAAACCACTATTTTCTTTAAAAATTAAGATCCAAGTAGAAACAATGAAGCACTGATGTACTATAATAATGTAAGTAAAACTATTAGAATGCACTGTATTTTACAAAGCAAATATAAAACCTTACCGTGTTAGTTAAATATTTCCATTCTGCATACAGCTGGAGAGAGACAGTAATCTAATGTAAATCCATTATCACACAATTATGACAGAAGGCAATTACTAATTTCAGTGTATCCTATAGACTTGCTCAACCTTCAGAATGAGGAACATGATTAGTTTGGTTACCCACTGACAATAAAGATTTTCCAGCACTAACCCCATAACAGATAAACTCTTCTGGAGAACAATTTCTGTTCAAGAATAGCGACCAAGTCATCCATGTGCGCCACATGTATGAAATGCATTGTATAAATGTTAATATTGTGCCCTACCGGTTAGCTCCAAACACCACACGGGGCAGCTTTTTTTTGGGGGGGGGGGGAAACAGGAATAATAAAATCGCATACTCACCATCCGAAAGCAATTTCAGCAAAGGTCAGCGTTCCGAATTGACAACTACTTCTCAGATGTGGAAGTACATTGTTGAGCTCCTTCCAGTTGCCGGGCACTTTACTCGGCAGCACAGGACAAAGGTATCACCAACATTGTGTGTACAGTTCACACACTGCCGCCAGCATTCCCCCAAACGATCCCGTTTCTGCCACTGGATGATTCCCTCTGAAGGAAAGCCACCGCTATCCCAGTGTTGCTAGGAGACAGGGTGTTTCTGACCTGAATTCTGAGGTAAGTTTGCTGTTGCCCAGGAAGGCGAGGCAGCACGCGCTGCCCTTCATTGAAATGCAACAGCAGAGAGCCCGGCAAGCTGCAAATGCAAAGTTCGAATCAAACGCAACTATCTCACTCCCTATTGTTACCAGACAGCAGCACAGATGTTTTTGCAATTTGCACTAAAGGTCGTGGTTACCATGGCCCAATTAGTCTCCCTTTTTTTCATGAAAATCCAGATTGCACCAGCTGATACAAAGTCCCCCAGGCTTTCTCCTATTGACAGGCTATTTCCTTCCAGTCTGTACCAGCGACATCCACATTAAGTATTTTCAATTAGTGTTCTTGTACAGTCACCCTCTCTCAATAAGAGTGTACGTTGAACCACAAATACTCTTCACGGTTGCGGTTTTGCTCATTTCCATTAGTGACCTGAATCCATTTCAGTCATTAAAACAGCAATATGATCCTTAAAAGCAAGGCATCAATATCCAGTAGATCTAAAAAAAAGGAATATCACAAGCACACCAAAATTTCATTACACTATTGCTTGTACTAGATTGATAGTTGTAAAGTTGAGCAGAAAATCAGTTTACCCAAATGGAGAGCACAACTTAGAGAACGCTCAGTAAACAATAATTGCTCAACTAACCCCTATAGGTATCAAAACTATATATAGAACAATTAACCCCCGAGAGTGTTACAAAACACTTGCTTAATTGAAAGATTCAAATCAAGAGAGCTTTGTCCATATTTAATTATATCACTCATACAATGATACTGTTTTTGGCTTTAATGGTCAAGTGTTTTCTTTTTATTTGGCCACATTTTAGAATAAGGGGTAGCAGATTTAAAACAGAGGAAAAATTACTTATAGAGTCATGAGCACGAAAACAAACCCTTTGAGCCAATCGGTCCATGTCGAAAATAATCCCAAAATGAACTAGTCCTACCTGCCTGCTCCTGGCCCATATCGTTCCAAACCTTTCCTATTCATGTACTTATCTAAGTGTCTTTTAAACATTGTGACTGTGCCTGCATCCACCACCTCCTCAGGAAGTTCATTCCACATGCAAACCGCCCTCTGAGTGAAACATTTGCCCTTCATGTCTTCTTTAAATCTCTCTCCTCTCACCTTAAAAATATGCCCCCGAGTCTTGAAATCCCCCACCCTAGAGAAAGACTCCTACCATTAACTCTATATATACCCCTCATGATTTTATCAACCATTATAAGGTTACCTCTCAACCTTCTGGTTGTGAATTATGGAATTCACTTCCCCAGAATGTGGTGGATGCTGTGTATTATCAAATGACGAGCAGGCTTGAAGGGCTGATCCTGCTCCTAGTTTTTATGTTCTTATTCATATTTATTATACTTACAGTCAGATATGTGGAAAGTATTCTGTGTTTTTTTTCCTTCTGGAATGATATATGCTGTTGAATGCATGATCCCACATCATAAGACTGTTTAAAATGTAAGATTCCATAGATATATAGAATTTCTCTATTTCTGTAGTGTGTGCATGAAATATTTCAATAAGGCCGATGTTTTAAACATTAGTTTCAGTTCAAAAAACAATTTCAAATAAAGTTTCTAATTTTTCTTGCCTCGTTGGCCTGTAATGTGTTGAGATATAGAATATTTTCTATTTTACACCCCAACTGCAGCATCCAGCATTAGCAGATTAGAGAGCACAGTTGAAGACAACATGAGAATCCCTCTCTTCACTTCAAATGAAATGCTTGCTCTGAGGAACCCTGTAAATACCAATATAGGACTGACGCACTTGGCTAACATTAACCAGAATGAGTGAAGGGAATTCCTCTTGATCTCAATTAATTCACAGATTGAAATCTATTTGTTCTGAAGTAGACTAACTCGAGGAGTGTTTTTATGATTTTGTTACCATTCAATGGTAAATCTTAATTGTCTATCAATGATTTATTTGTCTCAAATAGAATGTCTCTATTCACACCAAATGGTGGAAGTGAAAGGTGCTTATTCTGGATTACTCAATTTACAATGACCTCTGTTCAATTGCATTCAGCCTCTCCATCTTTGTAAATCAGCTTGGAGATCATCTTCCAGTTCTCTACAAATATGGCTTTCTATATTTTTAGTTTAAGCATTTAATATTTGAGATGTCAGGTCAGAAACATCTGTCAATCATATCATAATGAACTTTGTATCACAACTGATTTGCAAACAAGCTGAATTAACTGGGCTTCTACTCTGGTCATGAATCTTTTAAGTCTCCTTTGTCAAATTATGAGAATGTGCGTTTTACCCCAGGCTCATGTTTGCACTGAAGCTCCTGGTCTCCTGGCTAGTACTAATACTGTTCCTCTGGTGCTTGTTCTGCAATTCCATTTTTCCCACCTTCCACTTTCTACTTGCTTCCTCACTCATAACAATCTTTTTCCTTCCACATGGCCCTTCTTTGTTTCCAGATGTTGCTGATTTTCTCTGCTTCCAAATGAGCTGAATCGAATGCCTTATTCAGAGTTTTGGTGTTTGTAGTTCAGTGAGGAGCACTCCTGACTACCATTCACAAGATTCTATGGCTGGCATCCTGGGCAGCATGGTGGCTCAGTTGTGAACACTGCTGCCTCGTAGTTCCAGGGACCTGGGTTTGATTCCAGCCTCGGGCAACTCTCTGTGTGGAGTTTACACATTCTCCCTGTGTCTACATGGGTTTTTTCCGGGTGCTCTGGATTTCTCCCACAGTCCAAAGCTGTACAGATGAGATGGATTGGCCATGCTAAGTTACCTTTAGTGTCCAAGGATATGGAAGCTAGATGTGTTAGCAATGGAAAGTACAGGGATAGGGTAGAGGAATGAACCTGGATGGGATACTGTTTGGAGGGTCAGTGGGGACCCAATGGACTGAATGACCTGCTTTTATAATATAGGGATTCTATGACATTGCTTCAAAATATGAAGACAAAATTGAAGCTGATACTCCAGAGCAAAGGCTGAGCTGCATGTTGGAGTTACTCTTCTTTTAGATAAGATGTGAAATCAAGATCTCTTCTTCCTGCTCGAGTGGACATAAAAAAAGGCTATTTATTGAACAAGAGCAGGACAATGATTCCCAGTGACCTATTAATGTTTATCCCGAATGAAAAGGAATTATTCCTGCATTTTGACTCCCATAAAGGTAAAGAAATGGCAATATAGTTGCATGATAGGATATTGTGTAATTTGGAGGGGAACTTGCACAGTTGCCCTTAACTTTCTAGTCATGGGTTTGAAGGTGCCGTATAAGGAGCCTTGCTGAGTTGTTGCAGTGTATCTTGGGGCTTGTACACACTGCTGTTACTGTGCATTGGTGGTGAAGGGAGTGAACGCTGAAGGTGCTGAATGGGATGCCAATCATGTGGGCTGACCTGTCTTGCTTGTGTCGAGCTTGAGTGCTTTTGGCTGTGCATTCATCCAGGCAAGTGGGGAGTAAACTATTATACTCCTGGTTAGTGCCTTGTAAATGGTGGAGAGACTTTGGAGAGTCAGGAAGTGAGTTATTCACTACAGGGTTCCTAGGCTCTGGCCTTTTGTTGTAGCTTGAGTCCAGTTCAGTTTCTAGTCAATGATACTCCCACAGGATGCAGATAGTGGGGAATTCAGAAATTGATCCTCACCAATGATTGTTAGATTTTCTCCTTTTGGACTTGGCCACTGCCTGACACTTGTGTGGTGCAGAGCTTGCCACTTGATATCCAGGCTTGGCTGACGTCCAGGTCTTGTTGTATTTGGACTTCAACTACTTCACTATTCAAAGAGCCATGAATAGTGCTGAACACTGTGCAATTATTAACAAATATCCTCATTTCTGACCTTACAATGGAGGGACACTACCCAAAGAAACTCCTTGAGCTGAAATGATTGAATATCAAAAACCATAACTATCTTCTAACTATTGTGTCAGGTATGACTTTGAATTGGGGAGTTTTCCCCTTGACCTCCACTGAGTCCAGTTTTGCTCGGGTACCTGGAGTTAAATGCAGCCTTGATGTCAAGGGCTGTCACTTTCATCTCATGTCTGGAATTCAGCTCTTTTCTCCATAGAGTCATAGAAATGTACATCATGGAAACAGACCCTTCAGTCCAATCCGTCCATGCCGACCAGATATCCTAACCCAATCTAGTCCCACTGCCAGCACCCAGCCCATATCCCTCCAAACCCTTCCTATTCAAGGTCAGGAGCTGAGTGACCCTGTCATACTGAGTGTTAGTGGGCATGTTATCACTAAGGGGAGGTGGTAGCATAGTGGAAATGTCATGGGCTAGAAAATCAGAACTCTGGGCAAATGTTTTGGGAATATGGATTTAAATCCCACTATGGCAGGCAGTGAATTTAAATTCAGTAAATAAAATTTTAAATCAAAAGCTCATCTTGCCACAACCGTGTAACCACTGTTGATTGACATTAAAAACTCATCTGGTTCATTAGTATCCTTTAGGGAAGGAAATCTGCCATCCTTACCAAGTCTGGCCTACATATAACACTGGATCCACAACAATGTGGTTGACTCGGAATTGCAGCTGGGAAATAAACGCTGAACCCTATGATGCCCATATCCCATGAACAAATCAATGCTGTTTGATAGAATTGCCAACAATGCTTACCATCATTCTGATAACTATCGAGAGTTGACTCTTATGGCAGTAATTGCCTGAGTTGGACATGTCTTGCTATTTGTGGATAGGATATACAAAGGCAATGTTGTTCATTGCCAAGTAGATGTTCAAAGCAGGAGGCTGGGAGAACACAGCAAGCCAAGCAGTATCAGGAGATGGAGAAGTCGACGTTTCAGTTGTATCTAGGTAGATGTTCATTCTGGTTATAAATACATTTACTGCTGTAGAGGTTTCCTAGGCACACAAACACTGGTGTGTTTCCTATAACATGACAATGACTGCATTTATCTGCAATGAAGCATGTTATGACATCTGGTGGTCATGAGCAGCTCAATGAAATTTAAAATACTGCGATCATTTGCAAATCTTATGTCACTCTTAGCTGCCCTTACTTGTGAGGGTTTCAGCTTTTTATTGTTACTTTTAAGTTGTGATAATTGCAGAAAAGAATTCCAGAGGGTGATCTCCGACAGATTGTGACCTATATTTTTATACTTACAAGTGCAATAGCATCCCATGGGACTGACCACTTGTTCTTGTCAAATGTAGTGTTGAAAATCATGCCAGGTGTTTACCACATTCTCATGTATTCAATCACAGAAATTGCTGGAGAAACTCAGCAGGTCTGGCAACATCTGTGGAACGAATGCAGAGCTAGCATTTCAAATCCAGTTCTGAGGAAGGGTCACTGGGCTTGAAACATTAACTGTGCATTCTCTCCACAGATGCTGCCATCCCTGCTGAGTTTCTCCAGCAATTTCTGTTTCTATTTCAGATTTCTTTGTCTTATTTACTCATGTATTTAATGATTGGTAACATGTATCACATAGAAACTAGGATAAGGAGTAGGCCATTTGGCTTTTTAATTTGCCCAGCCATTCAATCTGATTTTATATCTCAAAACCACATTCCCACATGTTCTCCATACCCCTTGATGCCTTTAATATCTAAAAAATTATCAATTTCTTTCTTGAATAACTTAGTGACGCTGCCACACTAATCTTTCCAATGGAACCAATTGTCACATGTGCTAATAACGTATAAAAGATATTGTATAACAACAGCAAGTTATAATATGAAACCAGAAGTAGAACATTTAAAATATTGAAGAGAAATGGCTCTTTCCCTGCTGTAAAACTCCATGACTCTCAGTTAACAGAAGCAGTTTGCAAAGAGTTAAAATGTTTATTTTAAAATGTTTTTCTCACAATCTGATAAGCTGCAAAACATCTGGATGACATACCATTCTATACATTCTTCAAAGCATTCTCATTTGTGAATGAAATGCTTCATCAACCCCACAAATTCATGTCAAAATCAATAAAGCTGGGAAGCTAGATCAGCTTTATTCATTCCAAAGCTAGTTGGGGATAGAATATTTGCTGAAAAGAGGGACATACTGTTAAAACTTTTCATTGCATACTCATCAGGACTGATGCAAGAATGCCAAATTTCAAATGATTACAACAATCTGCATCTCAGGAGGAACGGATGTTGATTGGTTCACAAGTTGATTGGCCTAGGCATTGTCATGAAAGCAATATCATATCAAGCCATAGCAACACCTCAGCCAATGAACTTGCGCCCAATCAGCCCTCTTTTCATCTGCATTATAAATTGTTGTGACTATTTGAAATTTGGCTTTCCAGCCTTTGTCCGAATGAATACAGGAAGAAAAGTTTCCGTAGCATGTTTCTTTCAGCAATATTCAAGCTCTGTGCTACCAAGCAATTGTTTATGTAGAAAATTAGTTTTATGATTATTCCTAATCTTGCCCAGTATGTATTTTGTTGTCCAAATGCAGAGTCCCCATGCATTCCCATTAAGGCTGCAAATGTGAGTGGTGTCAGTACTGGGGACCACTGGAAGTATGAATCTAGGATTGCATACAGTCATTTTGGTGGAACATATTATTTTGCTTTGCATTGAATTGTTAATAACTATGTGAAATAAGATGTGCTTTCATTTCCCAACTCTCACCAAATTCTGTTCACTTATCATCTTTATACTCACTGACCTACACTAGCTCCCATCCATCATCATCTCAGATTTATTTCCAGCCTTACCCTTCATTTTTGTAACCTGTTCCTACAACCTCCTGAGAAAATTGTAGTCATCCACTTCTGGCCTCTTGTGCACCCCTTTGTTTCCTTTGAAAGCATTGGTAACACCCTTAGCTTTGTAATTCCCTTTTTTAATGACATGTCGAGAGGAAATGTATCTGCACAGACTGTTGGGCCATGATAGTTGTCTTCCTAGTTTGCATCCTCTCTTTGTGCCAATGAACCTTCAGCTCTGTTGACTCCCATGTTCTATCAGACAAGCTATCTGCTGTAAGCTGGTTGTCTTCCAAGGTAGATAGCAATCACCCCATAGTTGGCAAGATGCCAGTGGCTCCAAATATGGTCCTTGTTACAGCTTTTGAATTGTGGAAATTGGCGGTCCATATCCTTAGATTGTCAATTGCTCCTCATCCAGTTCTGCCTCCAGGCAAAAGTCTTGTATTTGGGATTGCATCACAGAGCCGTCATGACCCTGCTCTCTATTTAACCAGCTCTTCCATCTTCCTGCCTGTCATCTGGAAGCTCCTAAAGCTAAACCCAGCAAATCTTACAGAATAGAAAAAATCCATCAGACTCACTGGGTGCAATTTAAGGATCTCAATTGTGGCTGCCTCCTGGCTGGAGAGGTGGTGACAAAACTGGAACAGCCTATCCCTGAGCCAGTCAATCATGCACTTACTTCACTTGGTCCTCGGTGGCTCAGTGGGAATTTCCCAGCACCAGGATCTGCTGGCTAGTCAATCGCTAAGTTTTTTGTTTAATTCATTCATGGGATGAGGGCATTGTTAGCCAGGCCAATTCCCAATTGTTAAGACTCAACCACATTGCTGTGGGTCTGGAGTCACATATAGGCCAGACCAGGTAAGGATGGATGTTTCCTTTCCTAAAGGATATTCGTGAACCAGATGAGCTTTTCCTGACAATCAACACTGGATTCATGATCATAATTAAACTGTTAAGTCCAGATATTTATTGAATTTAAATTCCACCATCTGCCATGGCATGATTCGAACCCAGCTCTCCAGAACATTACCTGGGTTTCTGGATTAACCAGTCCAGCGACAATACCACTATGTTATCACTTTCCTGTCAGGAGAGGTGGGCTCATTGTGCTCAGTGGCGGTTGGTGGGGGTATGGTGGTGGATGTTTGTTGGTGATGTATGGGATTGGGCAACCCTGTCCAGCAGTGTGTGTTTCCCTTGGTCATGGGCTATTTTCATAAGAGGGATTGTGTGCTGATATGCCACAGGCTTACCTGTCATGCAGCATACCTGCAACGATTACCCACATGTTAGGGTACCCTCACACTGCCTGCTTGAATACTGGTGATAGTGGAATCATCAAGCGGACACTCACAGATATCAAATTGTCCTCCAGGTGCAGAGGGTATCCTTGACCTTCCTAAGCTACCTGAAGGGGAAGCATTAAATTTTATACTCAGTGAATCTATGCTTATCTTCATCCCTAATGTCAAAGTCCCGTAGGTTAAAATTCTCTCAGACATCCACTCTCTATATCCTCCCATATTCTTCTGTTACCAACAGTTCCCTTTCAAAAGGAACATAGAAATTAGAAGCCATTTGACCCTTCAAGCCTGCTCCACCAATCAATGTGATCATGGCTAATCGTCAAGCTCAATAGACTGGAGCTATTTTCCCTGGAGCGTCAAAGGCTGAAGGGTGACCATATAGAGGTCCTGAGGGACATGGATAGGGTGAATAGCCAAGGTCTTTTCCCCAAGGTAGGGGAGTACAAATCTAGAGGGCATAGGTTTTAGGTGAGAGGGGAAAGATTTAAAAGGGACCTATAAGGGGCAACCTTTTCACGCAGATGGTGGTGTTTGTATGGAATGAGCTACCAGAGGCAATGGTGGAGGCTGGTACATTTATAACATTTAAAATGCATCTTGATGGGCAAATTATTAGGAAGGCTTTAGAGGGATATGGACCAAGTGCTAGCAAATGGGACTAGTTTAATTTAGGATATCTGGTTGGCATGGACAGGTTGGACCAAAGGATCTATATATGTGTGTTGCACATCTCAATGACTCTACGACTCAATATCCTAGTCCCACTCTCCCCCCTTCTCCCTTGAACCCTTTAGCTACAAGAGCAATATCTGCATCCTTCTTGAAATTAGGATATTTTGGCCTCAACCATTTTCAGCAGTGAATTCCGCTGAATTTCTGGCTCTGCCTCAGACATACTTTGCAGCAGAAATTCTGCCGTGTAATCATCCTCTCTGTCAGGAAATTAGTTTCTAACATCTTCAGGTATTTTAAATGTTTGATATCAAAGGGCGGACTACACACAATTGCCACGTAGTAAACACTGGGACTTTGCACATTTGCCAATTTAGCATTCATTTGTATAGATATTGATGGTGGAATCAGGCTGTTTCAGAGCAAGAATTGCTGTTAAAAAGAAATCCAGTTTCAGGTGATGAATTATTGGACAAAGGGGACTTCATTTCTACCCAAATTCTGAATCCTGGGCTCTCATTCCATAACTCTGTGAGGATTGCCTGAAAACACAGGAAGGCAAAAATCGCACATTTGTGATATTGTTTTGAAACTACATGGATAGGAATAAGGTGCAAATGCCTAATGACTTTCCAGGATTATTGACATTTCTAGCATAGAAAGAGATCATGAGAAATCACATCAGGAGCAGGCCATTCAGCCCATTAAGCCTGCTCCACTTCATAATATCATGGCTGATCTCATTGTGTCAACTGCTTGTGTCCCCAACCTTGATTCCCTCAATGATCAAAATCTTTCAAATTCAGCCTCGAATATATTCAATGACCCAGATTCATTGCTCTCTGGGCAAGAGAATTCCAGAGCTTGATGACTTTCAGAGAAGAAATTCCTCCTTATTTCATTCTTTAATGAGAAAGCCCTTGCTTTTAACCTGTGTCCCCTAAATCTAGATTCCCAAGAGAGGGAACAGCTTTTCAGTTTTTAATCTATCAAGCCTGCTCAGAATCTTCCATGTTTCAGTGGCATTTGTCCCTACTGTCCTTCTGCCCCTTACTGCATCATTCTGAAGTTAATCCCATTCTCTCTCTCTCTCTCTCATATGTACACATGCATGCACAGATATACAGACATACACACGCATATACACACCCATGCATACACATCTCCAGTGGTCCTATATCTTTCTCAGCAGAAAATGTTAATTCAGTTTTCCTGGAGGCAAAACATCCAAATGCATAAAGACAAAAGCAAGATACTGCCGATGCTACAAATCTGATGAAAGGCCATTGAACTGATGTAATAAATTTGCTTCTCTCTCCACAGATGCTGCTTAACGGGCTGAGCATTCCCAACCATTTCTGCATTTTCTTTCATGATCCACCAATTATCTGCAATAAGTAAACTTCCCCTTAATTAACATATCTTGTTGTTCTTTCAGTGACATCCTAAAATTGATTTTTCTTGTTTCTGGCTCAATGATTTGACTTAATGACTATTAATTAACAGACAAGAATTGTATAAAGGTGTTTTAAATTGTTTAAACATAGTGAACCTGCTGTGTTACAAATCAGCTGGCAACAATGCCTCAAGGCACGCCATTGGACAGAAAAATGTTTGGCTTAGCCCAATTAATGAACAATACAAGAGTTTACCTCCATTCATGCAGCTTTTTATTAGCCTGAATGCTGTTCCAGTAATGGCTCCTCAAAACAGAGGAGGGACTAGTAAGCACCATGAGATAGAATTCTGCAGTGATGCTCCTGATCATGTTTAGCTGGAAGATTAGAGGAAGCTACATTTCACACATCACTGCTCCACACTGCACAGCTGAAGTTAAACTCTATTGTTGTTTATTAACCGGGGTCAGCCTATGATGCCTTTGTGTTCATGACAGAGTAAAAACCCAGTTTTACACATGTGTCAAGAGGCCATTGCTACCAGGTGATGTATATAGCACAGCAACCTTTACTAGCTGCACTACAGTAAGGGATGAATCAGAGCACTAGTGTTGATTCATGTTTTTTAATCCCAGCACACGTAAACAATGAAGTGGCACATTGTCTTTACAATCTACTCCACACAGGTTACCAAGTGACTTCAACTATGTGTGGAATATCCAATGAAGAAATCTTGTTTAATTTAACTACATTATAAAACATTATCATTACATTATAACAACACAACCTTTCAGAAACACCGAGGATTTCAAAATTGATTTTTGTAGCTGCCAGTTCTCATAAGTCATTTACTTTGGGTCCTCAGAAAGTCAACTGTTATCTCTGCCTGCATTATGGAGTTTGAGCCCAAGAAACTACTCATTCATCTGAGTCAAACTTGGGTTCACACAATGGCAAGGCTTACCTTGAAATAAATTGACTGGATGAACCTTTTGTGATAGTCTTATCTCCTCAGCAGTTCAGCTAAAAATTGCTTCATGTACTATCCAGCTATATTATAGGATTTCTTGTTGCCACAACTACTCAACCAAAGAACAGGCATTACTACACACCCCTGTAATCCATAAGATAGGTGCCTTTGTGATGTTGGAATCCTCTGAGTTTATCATTAGGAACTTGCTTTTTCTGGTTAATTTTACAATTTGTTGTAAAAAGAAAGTGAATAAATGAGATTAGTCCAAGAGGTCCTAAGCTAAATGAAAACCTCTGCACTGATATAGAACTTTTCAAAGCCAGAAGACAACCAAAGCTCATGAAATACTTTTGAAATTTTGCAAGTGTTGTAATGTAGGAACTAAAACAGCCATTTGATGCAAAGGAAACACATACAAACAATAACGTGATAATGACGAAGTCATCTGTTTTTGTGATGCTGATTAGAATCATAGAGACGTGTCTAGAACAAAAAGTGAATAATATTACTTTTAAAGATTTGTTTTTAATTATTCAAGAGGTGTGAGCTTTGTCGGCTGGGCCAACATTTATTGCCCATCTCTAATTAGAGTCATAGAGATGCACAGCACGGGAACAGACCCTTTGGTCCAACTCATCCATGCCAACCAGATATTCTAAATTAATCTAGCCCCATTTGCCAGCACTTGGCCCATATCCCTCTAAACCCTTCATATCCATATACCCACCGATTGCCTATTAAATGTTGTCATTGTACCAGTCTCCATATCTCCCCTGGCAGCTGATTCCATACACACATCACCTTCTGCGTGAAAAAGTTGCCCCTCTCACCCTAAACTTATATCCTCTAGCTTTTGACTCCCCACCACCACCGCCCCACCACCCCCACACGGAAAAAGGCCTTAGCTATTCACCCTATCCATTCCCCTCATGATTTTATAAACCTCTATAAGGTCACCCCTCATCCTGACACTACAGAGAAAATAGCCCCAGTCTATTCAGCCTCTCTCTATAGCTCAAACCCTCCAACCCTGGCAACATCCTTGTAAATCTTTTCTGAGCCCTTTCAAGTTTCATAACATCTTTCCTATAACAGGGAGACCAGAATTGCATACAGTATTCCAAAAGTGGCCTGACCAATGTCCTGCACAGCCACAACATGACATCCCAACTCCTATATTCAATGTACTGACCAAT
>NC_057715.1:98058482-98131206 GCF_004010195.1 Chiloscyllium plagiosum | reverse complement strand
ACAACCATGTCAATCTGGGTGGCCACTTTCAGGGATCTGTGTACATGGACACTGAGATCTCTCTGCTCATCTGCACTCCCAAGAATCTTACCATTAGCCCAGTACTTTGCATTCCGATTACTCCGTCCAAAGTGTATCACCTCACACTTGTCCACATTAAACTCCATTTGCTACCTCTCAACCCAGCTCTGCATCCTATCTATGTCTCTCTGCAACCTACTATATCCTTCATCACTATCCACAACTCCACCACCTTAGTGTCGTCCGCAAATTTACTAACCCACCCTTCTAAGCCCTCATCCAGGTCATTTATAAAAATGACGAACAGCATTGGACCCAACACCGACCCTTGCGGTACGCCGCTAGTAACTGGACACCAGGATGAATATGTTCCATCAACTACAACCCTCTGTTTTCTTTCAGCAAGCCAATTACTGATCCAAACTGCTATGTCTCCCACAATTCCATTCCTCCACATTTTGTATAATAGCCTACTGTGGGGAACCTTATCGAACGCTGAAATCCATATACACCACATCAACTGGTTTACTCTCATCTACCTGTTTGGTCACTTTGTCAAAAAACTCAATAATATTCGTTAGGCATGACATACCCTTCACAAAACCGTGCTGACTGTCCCTGATCAGATTATTCTTTTCTAGATGGTTATAAATCCTATCTCTTATAACCTTTTTCAACACTTTATCAACAACTGAAGTGAGACTCACTGGTCTCTATTACCCTTTTTGAACAAGGGAACCACATTTGCTATCCTCCAGTCCTCAGGCACTATTCCTGTAGACAATGATGATTTGAAGATCAATGCCATAGGCTCGGCAATCTCTTCCCTTGCTTCCCAGAGAATCCTGGGATAGATCCCATCCGGCCCAGGAGACTTGTCTATTTTCACACTGTGCAGTATTTCTAATACCTCTTCCTTGTGAACCTTAATCTCTTCTAGTCTAGATGCAAGTATTTCTGTATCTTCCTCGCCAACATTTTCATTTTCTATAGTGAGCACTGATCATGGAAGAGGATGTATGGAGAGATAGCAGGAATATGATATTGAGATAGAACATCAGCCATGACCATATAGAATATTTTTAGAGCAGGCTCAAAGGGCTCAATGGTCTACTCCTGCTCCTAGTTTCTATGGTTCTATGTAATAATGTGAGCAAGTAGGTTGATTATCAATCTGTAAGCCTTTCCAGTAAGACGATGACAGGCGTTAAGAGTGGGAGAGCAACCATGGTAAGCCAGGGCCATGTGCTCACTGCAGCCTCCCCATGTAAAAGGACTCCACACACAGGTAGGTGTCATCAGTAAGTGTCATCCTCATTCTGAAGGACTACAACATATGTACATCACCCATTCCATCCAGAACTGAGATCGGTAATAAGGTATTTTGCAAGAATCTTTGTTTAACCCACTAATCAATAGATTTAATATCTGACCCAACGGCTCATTTTAAAAAAAATGATCTTAGGTTACATTTGTCTGATTTATATTCAATCAAATTCAGCTAAACCTGAGACGGGATTTCAGGAGTTTTCTTAAAACATACAGGGAGGAGTCTTTGTGTTCATTACTGTTGGTTATCAGAATTTCTGGTACTTTTCTGAGTTTAGTGTCAGCATCAAATGATCCCAAGTCAGTAATAACAAAGGTATGTTCGAGGTAAAGATCCTTCAACTTACAATGTACCAACATTCAGATAAGAACCCCTCTGGCTACTATATGGACATAGATGAAATCTTGGGATTGTCAATAAAATCACAGATGTGCTTCAGGATATTTCTATGAATGTGATTAAAAATGGAAATCTACAGGAAATTTACAATGTGAAGTTGCATATAACTGCACTCACATTCCTGTATTTACCAACTTTATCAAGAACCTCATCTCTATATTATATTGCTGTAACATTTCAGAAAGATTCTAGTACAGAAGGAGATCATTTCGCTCTTTGATAGTTCTATCCAATTACTCCCAATTCCCAGCACCTTCCACACTGCCTTTCAAATCTTTCCTTTTCATGTTAATATGCAGCTGCAGGAAGCAATTAGGAAAGCAAATGACATGTAAGCCTTTACTCTTATACTACAATCCCTTTGTAATGAAGAATTTTTATTGAAGTTATATTGAATTATATAGGATCTTGATAAGATACTACCCAGAGGACTGTAGACAATTTTGTTCCCTTTCCAGGGGAAGGTACATTCCCCTTTCCGGCAATGTGATAATGGTTCACTAGTCTGATCCATTGGACAAGTAGCCTGGACCTTTGACTAGAATCACAGAATTGTTTCAGTCTCGAGTCCATTCAGCCCATAGTGTGCACACTGGCCCTTTGAATTAGCATTAACACTCAATGCCAATCTCCTGGCTTTCCCGTACTGCTGCACATGATGCCCATTGAAATAATTATCTAATACTCCCTTAGACACCTTGAAGTAATGCATAGAAATTGCTGGAAAAGCTCAGCAAGTCTGGCAGCATCTGTGGTGAGAAATCAGAGTTAATGTTTCGGGTGGAGTGACCCTTCCTCAGAACTGATTGTAGCTGGAAAAGGTTGGTATACGTGTTGAAGATTGGGGAGGAGGTGGGAGGAAGGGTCACTCGACCCGAAGCATTAACTCTGATTTCTCTCCACAAATGCTGCCAGACCTGCTGAGCTTTTCCATGAATTTCTACTTTTGTCTCTTATTTACAGCATCTGCAGATCTTTCGGTTTTTTGTTGAAGCAGTGCAATCCAGACTCAAAGGAGTGACTATCTGAAAGCATTTTGGAAGAAACTTTTTTATTCTTTCATGGAATGTGGGTGTGCTGCCTCCCTGACACTGCCCGAAAGATGATGATGGTGAGCTATCCTCTTGAATCAAAGTAACTCTCTTTTCTTAGGAGTTTGAATAGAAGAAAGATGATCTTATTGAAATGCATAAAATTCTTGAGGGGCCTGAAGAAGAGTAAAATCGGACTCAATGTGCGAACTCTGTTTTTCTCTCCACAACTGCTGCCAGACTTGCTGAGTTTCTCCTGCATTTATTTGTCTGTTTCAGATTTCTAGCTTCAGAAGTATTTTGCTTTTATTTTCTGAAGTGGCTTGACTGGTTGATGCTGGGACATTTTAGAACCTGCAGTCACACACTCAGTTTAGGAATAAGATGAGAGTAGATATCTTCACTCAACAGGATTGAGAGTCCTTGGAATACTTAGTCTACGGGTGCTCAGACACTGAATATATTCACAACAAAGCCAGTTAGATTTATCAATATTGAGGCACTAATCACTCAGAACTAGCTGTGCAGAGTCGGACATTTCATTCGCAAACCTCATACCAGTCTCGTGAAACAACTGAAATTAAACAAAGAACTGCGCATGCTGGAAATCTGTAACAGAAACAGAAGTTGCTGGAGAAACTCAGCAGAAACTGAATCTGTGGAGAGAAAACAGAGTTAATGTTTCATGTTCAGTGACCTTTCTTCAGAACTGATAGCAGCTGGGAAAAGGGGAATGAAAACAAATCACTGGAGAAACTTAGAAGATCTGGCAGCATCTGTGGAGAGAAAGCAGAGGTAACATTTCAGGTCCAGGGACCCCTGTTCAGAACTGCTTGTTACTGGGAAAAGGTTAGGTTATATGCTGAAGATTTGGGGGTTGGGGCAATAAATGATAAGTGGAGATGGAGCCCTGAGATAACAATGGTTGGGCAGACAAAAGAGTGGCTAAAGATCAGCCTGGTAGAATCAGTGGCTGCTAATGGGGACTATTAGTGGCTGGTAATGGGTTGTCCTGGGTACAATCAATACTGAGGAAGGGTCACTGGATCTGTAACATTAAACTCTGCTTTCTCTCCACAAATACTGCCAGACCGACTGAGTTTCTCCAGCAATTTCTGTTTTTGTTTCTCATTTCCAGCATCCACAGTTCTTTGGTTTTATATTGTTTATGGAAAAATTGGTATTTCTGCTGATGGCAGCAAGTGTGGGGGGGATAAGAGTGAGTGGAAAGGTGAAGAGTGAAAACAGTGAGGCAGACCAAAAGATTGTTGATAGCAAACCAAGGAAGAAGAGAAGCTAGACAGGTGATAATGGGGGCTATGAGTAGTTCAAAATGGTTGGCTGTGGTGAAAGCAACCATGTTATGGCAGGACTTGCGTTGTCCTCTTTCCACGCCTAACACCGGCTCCACAGCCCCCATTATCGCCTATTTGTTTTTCTTCTTCTCTGGCTTACTATCAACAATTCTCTTGTTTGTCTTAAAATAAAAGAACAAAAAAAGATAAAGAACTGTGAATGCTGGAAATCTTTGCCATGGTGGCTCAGTGGTTAGCACTGCTACCTCATAGCACCAGGGACTCACTAGCAGTGTCAAATTTGCACGTTCTCCCCGTGTCTGTGTTGGTTTCCTCCGGGTGCTCCGGTTTCCTCCCACAGTTCAAAGATGTGAAGGTTAGGTGAATTGGCCATGCTAAATTGCCCGTAGTGTTAGGGGCATTAGTCAGGGGTAAATACAGAGTAGGGGGATGGGTCTGGATGGATTACTCTTCGGAGAGTCAGTGTGGACTTGTTGGGCCAAAGGGCCTGTTTCCATATTGTAGGGAATCTAATCTAATCTAAGCTTGTTTCCCCTCTCATTCTCTCTGGGCTCTGTCGCCACCTATCTGCTCACTCCTTCCCCTCCCATACGCCCCTTCCCCCTGCCATCAGCATAATTACCAGCTGTTCGCAGCTGCTATCAGGTCTGAAGATGGGTCACTGGGCCGAAAACATCAACTCTGTTTTCTCTCCACAGATACTGCTAGACATGCCAAACCACAATTTCTATTTTCATCCTGAAACAGCCACTCTGCTCGGCACTTGGCTGTAACAAAAGACTCTCAGGACAAAAGAGGAAATTCTTTATGGATGTTCTCAAAGCATCCCAGAAATTAAATACACCAACTGATTCATGGAAGATCCTGGCTAATCCCTGACCAACATGGGGAAGGTTCATTCGGGAAGCTACCAAACACACCAAGAGTCTTCATTGGAGACATTTATATGTGAGGTGAAGGGGTTGGAGAAAGCAAACAAATCTTTAAACAATTCATCTACTCAATTCTTCAACCAAGCACCTGCCTCACGTGAGGCAGAGCCAGCAGATTTCACATTGGACCGGTTACCATTATACTGGAGTAAAAGCAAATCATGCTCAAATCCAAGGGACTACTTATAGAGAATGGAAATAGTTCCTCCCTGTGCACTTAATCAAAACTCTACACCATTTTGAACACCATTGCTGAATCTCTAAAAAGAACAGTTCCACCTTCTCTCATTTCTTTCCCCAGACATATATCACATCTGCAGTCTGTCCGGCTAAGATTGAGAATTTACCATGGATCAAGCACAGCTTTGAAGAGTGAAAATTATATAAACCAGGAATTGGATTGAGTTAGCCCTTATATTAACCTTCAATCCAGATCATATTTAGATCCAATCATCCAGCAGCCTCTTGCACAATATGAAGTTTGATTTCTGAGAAACTTCAAAAATTACTTTTAGAGTCATAGAGTCATAGAGATGTACAGCATGGAGACAGACCCTTTGGTCCAACCCGTCCATGCCGACCAGACATCCCAACCCAATCTAGTCCCACCTGCCAGCACCCGGCCCATATCACTCCAAACCCTTCCTATTCATATACCCATCCAAATGCCTCTCAAATGTTGCAATTGTAACAGCCTTCACCACTTCCTCTGGCAGCTCATGCCATACACGTACAACCCACCACCCTCTGCATGAAAACATTGCCCCTTAGGTCTCTTTTATATCTTTCCCCTCTCACCCTAAACCTATGCCCTCTAGTTCTGGACTCTCCGACCCCAGGGAAAAGACTTTGCCTATTTATCCTATCCATGCCCCTCATAATTTTGTAAACCTCTATAAGGTCACCCTTCAGCCTCTGACGCTCCAGGGAAAACAGCCCCAGCCTGTTCAGCCTATCCCTATAGCTAAAATCTTCCAACCCTGGCAACATCCTTGTAAGTCTTTTCTGAACCCTTTCAAGTTTCACAACATCTTTCCAATAGGAAGGAGACCAGAATTGCACGCAATATTCCAATAGTGACCGAACCAGTGTCCTGTACAGCCACAATGTCCGAACCATGGCCTTCCAACTCCTGTACTCAACACTCTGACCAATAAAGGAAAGCATACCAAACGCCTTCTTCACTATCCTATCTACCTGCGACTCCACTTTCAAGGAGCTATGAACTTGCACTCCAGGGTCTCTTTGTTCAGCAACACTCTCTAGGACCTTACCATTAAGTGTATAAGTCCTGCTAAGATTTGCTTTCCCAAAATGCAGCACCTCGCATTTATCTGAATTAAATTCCATCTGCCACTTCTCAGCCCATTGGCCCATCTGGTCCAGATCCTGTTGTAATCAGAGATAACCCTCTTCGCTGTTCACTACCCCTCCAATTTTGGTGTAATCTGCAAACTTACTAACTGTACCTGTTATGCTCGCATCCAAATCATTTATGTAAATGACAAAAAGTAGAGGGCCCAGCACCGATCCTTGTGGCACTCCACTGGTCACAGGCCTCCTGTCTGAAAAACAACCTCCACCACCACCCTCTGTCTTCTACCTTTGAGCCAGTTCTGTATCGAAATGACTAGTTCTCCCTGTATTCCATGAGATCTAACCTTGCTAATCAGTCTCAAATGGGGAACCTTGTCAAATACCTTACTGAAGTCCATATGGATCACATCTACTGCTGTGCACTCATCAATACTCTTTGTTAGTTCTTCAAAAAACTCAATCAAGTTTGTGAGACATGATTTCCCACGCACAAAGCCATGTTGACTGTCCCAAATCAGTCCTTGCCTTTCCAAATACATGCACATCCTGTCCCTCAGGATTCTCTCCAACAACTTGCCCACCACTGAGGTCAGGCTCACCGGTCTATAGTTCCCTGGCTTGTCTTTACCGCCCTTCTTAAACAGTGGCACCACGTTTGCCAACCTCCAGTCTTCCAGCACCTCACCTGTGACTATCGATGATACAAATATCTCAGCAAGAGGCCCAGCAATCACTTCTCTAGCTTCCTACAGAGTTCTCGGGTATACCTGATCAGGCCCTGGGGATTTATCCACCTTTACCCGTTTCAAGACATCCAGCACTTCCTCCTCTGTAATCTGGACATTTTGCAAGGTGTCACCATCTATTTCCCGACTGTCTATATCTTCCATATCCTTTTCCACAGTAAATACTGATGCAAAATATTCATTTAGTATCTCCCCCATTTTCTGTTAATTTATAACACTGCCATAATTAATTACTATGCCTAGTGATCCAGCATAACTGGGTTAACATTATAGAAAGCAACAGAGACAATGCTACTACATTATTCACGGGTAGATTTTACAGATTAGCATTCCTGAAACTCGGATTTGTGTGATGGGAGTGCATAGTAGAAATTCAGCTCAGTGTTCCCTAGACAATTATCTGTTTATAACTGCGCATCTGTGTCTGAATTTCCAACATGCCCACACATTGCCTGAAGCTTGTGTGGGTGCTAATTTACGATATCTATTATAAAACACATGGAGTGATGTTGAAATATTTGTGCATGCTCTTGGCAAAACGCTACTCTAGTATTTTGAATTGAACCAGTTTTGTGAATCTCAATATTTTTCAAAATCAGGTAACGATTACATTTCTGGAAATAAAAATGTAAAGAGGGATATGAGCCTCCTGGTGGCAAAGTGGCAACCTCCAGGATAATCCAGGATAATGGGCTGGTAAAATGAGGATTGGCACGTTGCACATTTCACAATCACTCTCAATGCTTCCCAATTACTTGACTTGCCAACGGCATTAGGAATGATAATGAGTCTAACACGTCTGTAAATGTAATTAACCTTAGTGAGTCTTTTGTGATTGATGCTGAAATAGGGAATGAACCCAGTCACAAAGGGACCTCAGGGGCTGCTTTTTCACACAGAGGGTGGTGTGTGTATGGAATGAGCTGCCAGAGGAAGTGGTGGAGGCTGATACAATTACAACATTTAAAAGGCACCTGGATGGATACATGAGTGGAAAAGATTTCGAGAGATATGGGCCAAGTTTTGGCAAATGGGACTAAATTAATTTAGGATATCTGGTCGGCATGGATGTGTTGGATCAAAGGGTCTGTTTCCATGCTGTACATCTCTATGACTCAATGATAAAGCTTTACCATCTCATATGTGGCATGTCTGTGCTATCAATGCACCATGTTTACATCTCGTTCAATAACACCAACAACTGGATTTAAATAGAGATTGTTCTGCTACAACACGTGTTTCCTCAACACAAATTCATTGTAATGTGATTGATGTATTGCAGTTGCTTTTTTGTAAATTGCGAAATTGGCTGTAAGATTCATGAGGGTCAACAGCAACTGCAAGGGAAGACTGCACATTTCCACTGCTCCACAATCTCTCAAATTCATCATGTCAGTGACTGACCCACAATCACTTTGGTTCCAATCCATGAAAGTACATTAACTGCATATGGCATTTGTCAAACAGAGAGACGTAACACTTGGTCTTTGATTTGGTTGTCATTTGGCAACACAATCATTTTAAGGCAAAGTTAAAAATCACACAACACTAGGTTATAGTCCAACAGGTTTAATTGGAAGCACACTAGCTTTTGGAGTGACGTTTCTTCATCAGGTGGTGACTCCACTAGCACGTGATGAAGGAGCGGCACTCTGAAAGCTAGTGTGCTTCCAATTAAACCTGTTGGACTATAACCTGGTGTTGTGTGATTTTTAACTTTGTACACCCCAGTCCAACACCGGCATCTCCAAATCATTTTAAGGCAATGTCAGGTTCTCACCCAACAGCTTCCCCAATGAATTTATTACATGCCAATGATCTTTGCCAACTTACATGAGGAGAAGATTCATTCGGAGGTGACAGCAGAAAAATGTTAGAAACACTCAGTGGTTTGGACAGCATCCGTGCTAAGTATTTCCAGCATTTTCTGTTTTATTGTACTTGAGTCCTTTTTTAAAAAGTATGTCAACATGAAATGTTAACTCTGTTTTTCTCTCTGCTTGAGCTGCTGAGCATTCTCAGCATTTTATTTCAGAATTCCGATATCCATGGATATTGTTTGTATGATGTGAGGAGGAGGGCAGAATGGAAGGACGGTGCTTACGGATCTCAGATGATCTACCCAGGCCCTGCCAAATAAAACTGCTGTAGTAGACACAGGCAGAACCACAATGCCAAGACAATGAGGCCCATGCACTGATTCGAGTCAACTCTCTGGGAACAATACAACATATCACAAATGCTGGTGAGGTCCCATTTGTAACAAACTGGTGAATGATTACTTTTTGTGTTTGGTTTTGCTTAATGTGGGTCTCACACTTAATATTGTGCCAGATAATTTTAATAAAATTAAAAATTGATTCAGTGTATACAAACACACAAGCTTTGGTACAAACATGGAGTGTGGAATCTGAAATATGGAGGAGGGGTTTGCAAATCTAAAGGAAGTTTTGTTTTCTGTAATGATATTTGTGCTTAAGCTGAAGGTATGATTGCACAAAAAATAATTCAGATGATAGTATGATGATTTAACATGAAGCTAATTTCTTCCTGACACCCATTCTTTCACACTTGAAGATCAATGCAACAGAATGTGTGCAACTATGGACAAAGTAAGATCCTAAATTACTGAATCCAGTCACATCTTATAATATCTATTAAGCCTTGTAGCTCAGAATGAACCTGGCATAGAACTGGCTCATGGTGATGAAGTGTAACCAAGCAACCTTAATCTTTAGTTTTACTGCCTATTTTTCAGAGTTGGAAAGATAAGCTCCTCTCAGAACAGCTGCACAATGATTTTCAGTCAGCAATGAAAATACATAGAACCCGAATTAACCAGCATGCTCCACTTGTCTGAACTAAGGTGGAGTTTTACATTGGTATTTTTAAAGCAAAGGCAGAGCTTGAAATTGGTCTTTTGCATTATTAGAAATCAGACATGGCGAATCACTACACTCTTTTACAACAGGTTTGATTCTCTTTTCCATTTAGTCCTGGGTAAAATGTATCCCCTGTCTATTTCAATTCAGTGCATGGATATAGTGTTTAATGACTTCCATCTAAAACATGTCTAATTTTATTCACATACGCTGAAGTCTAACGTACAAATTGATCTGAACCTCTCGCTTGCTGTGGTTAAAGGCTAGAGACAGGTTGAATTTGGTTCTCGCTAGTGCTGAGTGCAGGTCAGAGAAAAATAGTTTGAACTCTTCCAATCTAAACTCCATACTACCATGTTTGTTCACCATAAGTAGAAGTGCTCAGTTTGGTCCCATTGTAATGACCAAGAATGGAGGACTGCACTGGGACGTCCCACTGCTCCACAGAGCACAATATTCATTTAATTGTACTACCTTGCTCCCAATATGGCCAATCAGGGAGATTTGAAACAAGTTTTCAAAATCATGAACAGAGTAGACAGGGAGAAACAGTTCGCTTGTGTAAAAGGATGAAGAACCAGATGGTACAGTTTTAAATGGTTTTGCAAGGGCTTAGCAAAAGAAGCAAATGCAAGGTGAGAAAATAACTTTTGCACATGGTGGGTATGGGCCTGGAAGTGTGATGGAGGCTGATTCAATTGAGGCAAATAAAAGGCATTCAATCATTACTTAAATAGAAACAGGAGTTATGGGAGATTAGCATAAAGTCAAGATACTTGGTGAGCCAGTACTAAGAATGGGCTGAATGGCCAGCTTCTGCATTGTCACAATTCTGTGATTCTGAGTTTTAATTGTTATTTTCTTCATGCCAGACCTCAAATAAAAGATCCACTGAGCAGTGTTCTTTAATTCACACAACATCAGCAAAGATACATAACAGTTTCTTGCAATTTGTAATATAAAATCTAAACATTGCTTACCCCTCCAAACTAACACTGAACAGAGAGACACCTGGGTGTCCAGATCTTCAACCTGTATGCTGGCATTGAGATACCTGTATTTGCCCCAACATGGAGCCAGTTTGAGTCAGAGATGGGGGATGGGAAAGGGGTGGCTCCTGGCACAGTTTCTGTGTTTGGAGGGGGTAGGGGTTGTGTTGTCACAGTGAGAGGGGGTGCTTTCAGGTGCTATCCCTTCCCCATCCCCCATCTCTGACCCAAACTGGCTCCACATTGGGGTAAATACAGGAATCTCCATGCCAGCATACAGACTGAAGTCTCTCTGTTCCATGGTTGGTCAATAAACACTCACAATCGTTCTGGTCCTTTAAGATTTCACATTTTATTTAATACGACTGGGCACAGATCATCCAGAAACACAGAGGTTAAACACATCTGTGCTCCTCATAGGAATTGTGCCCATGGCTTAAAACAATGACATTTTTAGACTTTTCTTAAAGAGAGGTGCAGGCCATAATCGTACATAATCACCAATTAATTAACAGAATGGTTTTATTGACAGCAACTCAACCCAATGATATTTCCTGTGAACAAACTTTGTTTTCCAAAACTTAAGCCATTCTTATCTCATGAACCGAGTTTTTGCACCAGCACTTGAAGGTCAATTAGGATGGCCAAGACTGTCTTATCTAGTCTAATTATTTCTATGCTGTAAAGGAAGCATTGTCTGCTAATCTTTGTTGAGACAGACTGTGGTCAAGACAATTATGCAGCTTTAGCAGGGTTAAAAGCCATTTTATACAGTTTTAAGCGGAATTGTCAATTTGCAGCCTAAGAAGCCATTTTGTTATGTTATTTGCATTAAGAAACCATTTTATTTCCACCTAAGTTAGTAAGAATATGTATTAAGTGGTTGTTCCTGACAACAACTAGTTACCTCAGCCTGTATTCAGGTTTCAGATCCTCAAGGACACCCGGTTTCCTTGTTTGAAAACCATCCACCTTTCTTGTCTGTCAGAATGACAGGTATTATGGAGATGGTGAGTCAAGACCCTTACTTTGCTGTAAATTGTCCACTTAAGGGTGTTAAACTGTTGGGGGGGGGTTATAGAAGGTTGTCTATGGACATTATTGCCCATCACCCAATTACTGAGGTGGCAAAAGGGATTACATAGCTCTCCAAGGCCAACTTGTCCCATTATTTGTCTCCCTACACCTTTGGGTGGCAGGTGGGGGAAGAATTGCACCCAAAGCTTTGACTTCTTTGTGTAAACGATGCTATCATTGCAAACGGATTTCCAATGTTATATTGGAAAGACGATTTGGGCAATATTGCCTCTGAAAGGAAATACATTCACGGATTGAAGTGCAAGAGGAAGTATTAGAAGTTAACAAAGGATACTATTAGACACTGCAGATTTAACTTAAAATGCCCAAGGGAAGATTAAAAAGAAGCTGAATTGTGACATTCACCACTAAAAACGATTTTTGAAGCAAAATCCATTAATTATTTTTAAAGGAACTTAATTGGTTTTAAAAATAAGAATGAGAGACTATGGCGGGAGCAAGTGGAGGAATAGACAGAAACACAGTTGCAGGTTTGATGGTCCAAACATCTAGTAATGTTTCTATGATTCTATCAAATGGTACATCACTTATCTATAAATTGGAATATGTATCATGTGGCTAAAGATGAGCAGTATATTTTAGGTGAAGTAAGCCAGTTGCTGTAGCTGCATCATCAAACAAATATTTGAACAGTTGATTTCTGTGCAGAAAGCATTACTTTTACTGATTTGTAATTAGTGCTGTGTGTGAAAGAACAAAGACTTCCACTGGGTCTTTTAATCTTACAATCTAGTAACATGCTATTCCCCAGATGAACAAAACACTAAGCTAATGTCAAAAAGTAATTCCAACGGGATTGGAAAAAGCCTAATCGTAATAAATTCTAAATGTATATGTTACTGTATCCTTTCAGCCGTTCTATGCTTGTGTATTAGAAGTACAATGAAATTAGATATGTAGTTGCACTGCACCTGAGGAATACTGTGTACTTGCAGTAGACAAATACTACACTCTAACAACAGTGAAAGCCATTGTTCATGGTGTGGACAATGTTGAAAGCTAACTTTTATGAAGACAATATCAAATCAGCAGCATGAACAGAAAACTACAATAATGAGAATTATAAAATCATTGCAGTTGATTTTCTCAAATGTCATTGCCTTTATCACACACAAAATGCTCATTAAAGATTCATGATTATTGACTCTTCCTCCTGCCTAACATGCCATATTAATTGATTTGTACATTTTTCACAAGGACACTTTCCTTGTGTGCATGTATATTTATGTACACAAAAAGACATTAACAATTGTCAGAAAAGAAAACAGAAAAATCTTTTTCACTCTGTCAGTACATTCCATGACAAATCAACTGTTGATAACTTGAAAGTATTAATAATTGTTTTGGCTTATTTTAAAAGTAACAAAGCCATTAAAACTGGGTAACATTACCATGGTGTACGATTCTAGTTTTCTCAATTCCACTGAAGAGTTAATCTTTTCTCTGCTCTGAGATAATGGACATATTGAAGGAGTAAGTTGTACAGAGGAAGAGTAACAATGATGAAAGAAGGTCAGAGCAAAGTAGGCAGAAAGAGCAGAGCCTTTATCACACTGTCATAGTAGCAGTTGACCAGTATCAGTCTTCTGCAGTGCCTTTATCATCACTTTCCTCTTCTTTGTCCCCTGTTGCTGAACTGGATCTGTGAAGGAGGAGGCAAAGAAGGCAGTGCAGTGTCGAGAAAATGAAATGGAGGTAGACGGAATCTAATAACACCCTAATTATTTCAGACACCAATGCAGGGCGAGATGGCCTCATTTTACAAACATCCAACTTACGAACACTCATACTTATGAATATTAATATTCATTTCAAAGATCCAAACATTTGCTTGTACTGTATCGTCTTCTGACTGGCATACTAATAAACTTATGTACATACTCAAGAACAGAACCCCTGCATAATCAATGGACAACCTGCAATCCTTTTCATCCAACCAGGCACTGTTGGCATTGGCTCAGTGTTTATGCCATTAGTGGCTGCCATGCTATTTGATCTGGGATACACTGGCCAAAGGAATTCAGGAATAACTTTCAAAGGGGCTTGAAGGGGGTGCAACTTGCAGAGCTATGAGGAAAGAGCAAAGAGAAGGGGAGTGGAATCAACTGAATATCTCTCAAAGAGCCAGCACAGCTACGATGGGCCAAATGACTCCATCTGTGCAGTGTCAATCCACAATTCCATGTGGAACGCCTTCGAAACCATTCAGTTGCTTACTCCTAGAACTTAATGGTTATGTTTATCTGAAATGCCTCCACTAATGATCTGCCTTTATTGTGAATCAAAAGGTAAGTCCTAGCAACAACAGTCAGTTGGCAACATGAAAGACTAACAATACTAGAGGGGCCTGTACTATAAGAATTGTGCGTTATCTGCAATATAGATTCCTGAGAGAAGTTTCAAAATGGATAAGTCAGACAATTACCATGATAATAAATAAATGCCAAAACCCTTGGCGTTCTGTGCTAGGTCAGCTCACCAATATCCGAGAATCACACTCTATCAAGCATTCTTCAATAGATTGTTTCAAGTGACCTCCTTTCATGTTTTTGCCAATATCACTCCTTCTTATGGTGTGTGCTTTATTCATCTCTCTTCATTTTATCCCAGTGGACTACCTAGATGACTCAGTGTACACAGCTACATTCTGCATATTCAGAAGGTAGAGCAAATACACTGAACTGCAGAGCAAAATGGACCAATGTTCAAATACATGCACTGTAAGTCTGGTGCAGTGAGTTTTGAAAACTAGAATTCTAGTTTTTATAAGAACAAAAGAGGCCATTCAGTCCATCAAGTCTGCTCTGCCATTCATCACAGCCGATCTGATAATCCTCAAATTCATATTCCTACCCTTTCCTCCATATCTCTTGATTCCCCTTACTAATTAAAAATCTGTCTATCTCAGCCTGAAGTATACATAATGAGCCAGCCTCAACAACTGTCTGTGTTAAAGAATCCCACAGATTCACAACCCTTTGAGAAAGGAAATACCTCCTCATCGCTGTATTAAATGTGGGACTCCTTATTCTGAGATTATGCCCTCAGGCCCTGGACTCTCCCACAAGGGGAGACAACCTTTTGATATCTACCCTGTCAAATTCCTTAAGAATCTTGTATGTTGTAATACGATATCCTCCCATTATTTTACATTTCAATGAGTATAGGCCCAACCTACTCAAACCTTACTCATAAGAGAGTTCCCTCTTTACTCAGAATCAGTCTAGTGACCCTTCTCTGGACTGCCTCCAATGTCAGTATATCTCAGCTAAGGGGCCCAAAACTGCTCACAGTATTCCAACTGTGGCCTGAATATTGCCTTGCATAGGTTTAGCAAAATATCATATTTTTATACTTCATTCCCTTTGAAATAAAGTTAATACAGTAAATTTATCTTCAGGTACTCCTATTTTGAAGAAGTGATTTACCTAGCATCTTAATTTCAATTGTAGATTTTTTTTTAACTCCTGTAATGGCATTTCTAGACCCCTTGACATAGACAGCATATCCTCCTGTCAATAGAACTATGGCAATTTCTGGCTTAAAGGAGCCTGCAGCAAAGAGATTACGTTATTAAACGCATAGATTGAAGTGATCCAGAGGAGAGTGAAAAAACCTAATATCAGACATTTTCGCTATTTAACTATGGGTTTTTTTGTAAAGACCAGCCTAGTTGACACATGCCCTTTAGGGAAGGAAATCAGCCATCTTTATCTGGTATGGTCTACATGTGATTCCAAATCACCCACAATGGAGTTCACTCTTAGGTGGTCCTTGAAATGGCCTAGCAAGCCTTTTTAATCAGTTTCTCCAGGCCAAACAGTGATAGCAACACAGGCTAATGTTGCCAGCAATACAACAACCATGTGAATGAATGGTTAAGAAAATCTAGGTTTGATTAACATAATGAGAAACAGCCTGTCATGTTACCAGAGTTGTAGTCGCCTGTTCTTTCTGCACCAGTTTAACCTAAAAGATGCTGTTTTTATCTCAGTCAGTTCCATAGGTTAGGATCCCAACTAAGGTAATAATGGACAAGTCGAATTCCACATTAGAACCTGGTTTATAAATCTTAATTTGCTTTTTGTTTACTGGAAATCAGTTACCGAACAAATTCACAAGTGGCTGCAAATGTACTTCCAAAAAAAGAACAATTTTTTTTTACACAACAGCAAACAAAAATTATATTACACTAACAAAAACTATTGGGATGAAGTAATCATAAGTATCACAAATAAAGTCTTCTTTATCCATTTGTGTAATGCGGGTATTGCTGGCTATGCCAGCATTTACTGTGCATTCCTGGTTGCCCTTGAGAAGGTGGTGAGCTGCTTTCCTGAAACGTTGTTTTCCATTTGGTAAAGCCCGAACATTGTAAGGGAAGGTGTTCCAGGATTTTGACCCAACAACACTGAAGGAGCAACAAAACAGTTCTAAGTCAGGATGATATGTGGCACAAAGGGGAAATGTGTAGGTGGTGCTGTTCCTATGTATCTGCTGCCCTTGTCCATCTACATGCTTATTGGTTAAGAAGTTGGTATCTAAAGAGCGTTATTGAATTTCTGCAGTGTATCTTGTAGATGGTACACATTGCTGTAACTGAGCATCTGTGGTGGAACGAATGAACGTTTGTGGATGTAGTGCAAAACAAGTGGGCTGCCTTGACCTGGATGGTGTCAAGGTTCTTGAACATTGTTGAAGCTGCACTCATCCAGGCAAGTGGAGAGTATTCCATCACACTCCTGACTCGTGCCTTGTTAGTGTTGGATTGACAATCTGAGTTACTCACTGCTTCATTCCCAGCCTCTGGCTTGTTCTTGTAGCCCCAGTATCTATATGGCTAAACCAGTCATTTTCACATCAATAGCAATCCCCAGGATATTGATAATGGAAAAAATAATGGATTTAAATATCAAGGGTCAATAGTGAGATTTTCTCCTTTTGAAGATTTTTATTGCTTGGCACTTGTGTGAAATTAATGTTACTTGCCACTTGTCAGCCCAAAATCTGGTTATTGTCCAGGTCTTGCAACATATGGGTATGGACTGCTTCAGTATTGGAGGAGTTGTAAGTGATGCTGAATGTTGTGCAATCATTGGCAAAAATTCTCACTTCTGACCTTATGATGGAGGGAAGCTCTTTGATGAAGCAGCTGAAGATGGTTAGACTAATGTCACTACCCTGAGGGACTCCTGCAGCGATATCCTGGCACTGAGATCACTGATCTCCAAAAACCACAACCATCTTCCCATGTGCTGGGTATGATTCCAAGCAGTAGAGAGAACTTTCTCCTGATATCTATTGACTCTAGTTTTGTTAGGACTCCATGATGCTGCACGATGTAAAGGGCTGTCATTCTGACTCATCTCTGCAATTCAGCTCTTAGTCCATGTTTGATCTAAGGAGAAAGTGAGGACTGCAGATACTGGAGTACCAGAGTTGAAAAATGTGGTGCTGGAAAAACACAGCACGCCAGGCAGCATCCGAGGAGCAGGAGAATCAATGTTTTGGGCATAAGCCTTCCTAAAGAAGGGCTTATGCCCGAAACATCGATTCTCCTGCTCCTCGGATGCTGCGTGGCCTGCTGTGGTTTTCCAGCACCACATTTTTCAACCCCCATGTTTGATCTAAGGCTACAATGAAGTCAGAAGCTGAACTGGGCATCTACTCAACAATGTGGAAACTGCCCAGGTATATCCTGTAAACAAAAAGCAGGACAAATCCAATCTGCCTCATTACTGCCCCATCAGTCTACATTTGATCATCAATAAACTGATGGAAGGTGTCACCAACAATGCTATACTACGTGTGTTATGAAGATGTGGATGTATTGTATCTTTAAGAAGATTAAAAGCTAGCAGAACTACCTGACAGCACTAAGTGTTCTGAACAAGATATAATGTAACATGTGGTCCAGCAGCTAGGGTAGCTGGTTGCCTACAGAAAAGTAAACAAATTTGAATTAGGTCAATCAGTTTAAATAATACCCTCAAAAAAAACCAAACTCTAATCAAGTTTGAATTTAGCATATTGACAATATTAAAAGCCAATGACACAATCCAATGTTTTGGGGCTATAAGACCGGGAAAAATTGAACAGTTGGGAGAGAACTGCCAAAAGACCAACAGATGTAGGCTGCTCGTCAGAACAGTCTGAGAGGTACCGGCCTAGAGAAGGAGAAAAACATCAACACCGACCTGGAGAGTAAACCTACAGGAGAGCTAATCTACAGAGGAAAGTACGACAGCTGGCTGGTTTTGAAATTTGAATTTTTCAGTGAATCTTAATTGGGGGATTTTATTATCGAAGAGTATTATAGAAGAGAAAGTAAAAAATAGGGCAGAGGAAGGAGTTGTAAATAGTTGTTAGTTAATTATTCTGTTATACTTTGAAAAATAAAGTTGTTAATTTGTACTTTAAATAGTTCTTGGCCTCTCGAATTTTCACAGATTACTGCACGGGATACATCTTTTCTGTGTTGCTAGTTAAAATTAAGCAGGAGGGTTTACCCCATGTCGTAACATTTTGGGAGCTCGTCATCAGGATTTGAACGGTTTGGGGGCTTTTGTCCACAATTTGAACAGTTTGGGTCTTGGATTTGTTAGTTGAACTGGTTTAGACAGATATGAATAGATTTGGGTGTATGAAAAATCCCAGCAGATTTAAACACTTGCAGGTTAGTGTCCGAGATCTTGAAATAAAACGTAGGTGAGACATTTTATTTAATTTCGGTGCCTTGTGGTTGATTAAATTAAAACTGAGAGAAATGGCTCTTAAAATTGCTGAAGAGGTCTGGGATTTGAAGATGATCCTCAAATTTGCCAAGAAGGTTTAGAAGGAAAGAGAAAGCCTATACTTTTAGAATTAGTAAATAAGTTAGAATTGGGTTTAACCAAGGACAAAAGTAAAGCTGAAATTGTAAGGGGGTTATTCAAATACTTCAGTGTGTCAGAGAAACAGACAAGTGCAGAAGAGGTAGAAAAACTTAAATTACGGAATCACTTAGTTCTCTCAATCACTTGCTACTTATGCTGTTTGTCATGAAAGTAGTCCTGCTTTTGTGCTTCACCAGGTTAACACCTATTTTTTAGGTATGCGTGGTGCTGCTCCTGGCATGCCCTCTTGTACTCTCCACTGAACCAAGGCTGATCCCCAATTTGATCACCTGATGAAGGTGCGTCGCTCCGAAAGCTAGTGTGCTTCCAATTAAACCTGTTGGACTATAACCTGGTGTTGTGTGATTTTTAACTTTGTACACCCCAGTCCAACACCGGCATCTCCGAATCTTGATAATCATGGTAGAGTAGGGATATGCCAGGCCATGAGTTGGAAATTTTGGTTGAATATAATTCTGCTGTGGCCTAAAGTGCCTCTTGATTGTCCAGTTTTGAGTTGGTAGATCTGTTCCAAGCCAGTCCCATTTAGCACGGTGATAGTGCCACACAACACAATGGAAGGTATTCTCAATGTGAAGGCAGGACTTTGTTTCCACAAGGGCTGTGTGGTGGTCACTCTTCCCAATACTGCCATGGACAGAAGCATCTATAGCCAGCAGAGTGGTGATTATGAGGTCAAGCATATTTTTCCCTTTTCTGCTGGTTCCCTCACCACCTATGGCTGACCAAGTCTAGCAGCTATGTCCTTTAGGACTTGACTAGTTTAATCAGGAGTGCTGCTGTCAAGCCACTCTTGGTGGTGGACATTGAAATTCCCCACCCAGAGTACGTTCTGTACCCTTACCATTCTCAGTCCTTCCATGAAGCAGTGTTCAATTGGAGGAGTACTGTTTCATCAGCTATGGGAGCACGGTAGGTGGTAACCAGCAGGAAAGTACCTTGCCTTTATTCAACTTGCTGCCTGGACAAGATGGAGCCTGGACTTAATAATGAGGGTAACTCCCTCTCAACTGTATACCACTTCGCCACCATCCCTGCTGCCAGTGGGACTGGAAATACTTAGGGATAGTTTGGTCTGGCACATTTTCAACAAGCTATGGTTCTGTGAGTATGACTAGTCTGTGAGACAACTCTCTCAATTCTGACACTAGCCCCTAGGTTGGCAAGGCTGTTTCTGCTATTGTCATTTATGCCAAGTGATCTATCCAAATTCCTTCCTAAGGTTTTTTAACAGTTAAAACAAATGAGAGCAGTTACAAGTCAACCACATTGCTGGGGACAGTTTTTTTTTCCCTAAAGGACATTAGTGAATTAGATTTATAACAATGAATTTCATGGCCATTATTAAACTTTTAATCCACTGGTAGGATTCCAGCCCAGGTTCCTAGATCATTACCTCAATCTCCTGATTAATAGTCCAGCAACAATACCACTACACCATGGCTGCCCTTTTATCCCAGCAATAAACTTACAGACACTCAAACCTCAGTAAAGAGTCACCCCTACCTACATGCTACAGCGTTTTACTCAACAAACACGGTTGTAATTAATTTCCTTTTCAGCAAATAACTGCATTCACCCAATGGTATTTTCTTCAATCAATGTTTTTCCATCAGGAGCTTAAAACAAGTTATTACTACTAAACATGTGCACCTTAAATCCACAATGTTAACAGCTTTGTAATATGTTTTCTTTTCTGATATCTCTATCATCTTCTGCTCCTGGAGATTTAGATTAGATTAGATTAGATTCTAATCTTCTAAACAACTCCGGACTTCTGCGTGTGGCCACCCCAAGCGTTTGGGGGAAGACTGTTATGGATGAATTCTCTCCAAATAACATTGTTTTTGTCCCTCCTATATTTCTTTCTTTCTGGATTATAAAACCCCAGTCAGCAATTACCTTCTCTGGGGGCTTGGTAGTCATTTAGTTAAAGTCAGATGATTTCTTGAAAATGCTGTTTTTAGCTCATTGTTCAGTTGATTTTCTGGCTTGTTTTAAAGAAACTCAGACCTTTCACAGAACTGCAAACTAAAATCCATTTCTCCTCCACTTTACATCCTAAGTTCCCAAATTAAAATAATGTGTCAAGAGCTTTTGGCACTGATAGCAAAATAGAAACATGGCATTTCTTTCCCATTTATACTTCCTTTTACCCTATTGCTCTGCTGGTATTTAAGGCTCCTTAGAAGTTGAGTAAGGATGTAATCTGTCTGCTACGTAACAAATTCTTTAATTTAGGATTATAGTTCACAGCATGACATCACTTGGTCAGGTATCCATGACAAGGTAAATATACACGCTTCTTGTATCATTGGTGTTTGAGCTGTACTTTGGTTAAAAGGACAATTTCTATTTGTCAGAAGCACTCTGCACCCGGCAGTTATGTACTTCCTTTTAATTCAAGCTGCTCAATTATGACCTTCAGCCAAGGATGCTTGACAGAACAGAATGAGTTGTGTGTTTGGGGTTATTTTTAATCTTGTTTGTACAGATGGGACAGTCCCAGTTATTTGTTCAAAAGATTGCTCAAACCTGGCTACCACACACGTTGCTCAATCATTCCCTGTACGTCTTTACACATTGTTAAATTGACCAAGGTATGCAAGATTCCAAAGTAAACATAGGCATCATAAAGGGAGTATCCTTTACCGGAGCCCAGCTTTAACCATTTGGTTTTCTTAGCTGCTACTGCCTGGTGAAAGTTGAATGTATTCAGCTGTCTCTGTATATGCTTTTTCATGATCAGCTGGTAATTCTTACTCTTTGCTCACGGGAGCAATCTCATGACACTTTTCAAAACTCCCTTCCAGCTTTGAATGCACCATGGTGTGTGTTAGCAACCAAAGTTGTACACAATACCTTGATGTAGCTCGCACAACCTGATCATGACTCCTCTGATTTATACGTTATGTGGTTCAGTATTTCTCTTTTAAACATTACCATTTGCTTTGATTGCACATGCTTCACGTTGAACCAAGGGCTCCTATATTTATGCCACATTTAGTTATTTTAAAACTCTCGGAGGACTGCTGTACCACATGCCTTTCCTTCCAATGTACATTACCTTATATTTGTCTAAAATACAGTTTATGTGTATTACTTGGCCCATTTTTTATTTATTCTGGAGCTTCTGCCTTTCCCCTATCAGTGAACTTGACTATAGTGAGTTTCTGAAGCCAGGTTCTTTTTGAAACATTAAAAACAGTCTTGCTTCCTACTGATGCATGGCAATAAACACCTGGTCCAGTTGATCTAACTCCACTTGTGAGGTTTGATTGATTTCTGCACATTCACCCAATCATCCAGGAAACTTTAAGAAAACTAATAACCTTTTGGGAATGTAAAAATTCTGAATTTGTAGGACTTTCAATTGAGCATTTCGGAAGTAACATCTTCACAGGAAGAAGGAAATTTCAGAAAGAACTTTTCCCTTTCTGGATCCATGCTGACCACTGTCCACTGGATTCATATTGAACAGATAAGTAAACTTACACAAGATGCAATCTGGAAGACTCATGTCTGTTTCCTGTGGGGGTGGTTCATACCTATCTAATTATCCTTGATGAATTTTTCCAATTCCTGATAAGCAAGTGACTCCATTATAATGATAGTTAATGATCACAGGTCACCTCCCTAGTTTCTCTTAACAACAATAAGAAAAACAACAACTTGCATCCACGAACTAACACTTCTCATGTGTAAACCCATCCCTAGGCATTCATCGTAGAGTTAACAGACAACATAGGCAGGATTTTCCAGTTCATTGTGGTAAGTTAGTGTGTATTGGTGCCAGTCCCAAGCTTGGATCAATAACTGAACCAGGAGAACATCCCGGCAAATCCAAATGAGGGTTGATATGAATGGAAATGGTACCCCTGTTTAGAGTTTACCCTGCAAGTGATGCCCAGGTCCCTGACTGAAGCCTGTAAGAAACTGGCAATGGATACCATCCAGTCGAGAAACATGGTTAAAGATTTAAGCCCAAAAGAGAGATGAAAACATGATCAAACCAAAAATGGCAAGTGTAAATGATAATGAGAAAAGCAATATATATTATGAACCTGCTGAAGATTGTGGGCGGCACGGTGGCACAGTGGTTAGCTCTGCTGCCTCACAGCGCCAGAGACCCAGGTTCACTTCCCGCCTCAGGCGACTGTCTGTGTGGAGTTTGCACGTTCTCCCCGTGTCTGCGAGGGTTTCCTCCGGGTGCTCCGGTTTCCTCCCACAGTCCAAAGATGTGCAGGTCAGGTGAATTGGCCATGCTAAATTGCTCGTAGTGTTAGGTAAGGGGTGAATGTAGGGGTATGGATGGGTTGCACTTCGGCGGGTCGGTGTGGACTTGTTGGGCCGAAGGGCCTGTTTCCACACTGTAATCTAATCTAACCTAATCAAAGATAATGGGGTAGGATAGCATAGAAGTGAAACTCAGGAGGATGTTTTTTGATTGCCAATATAATCTTTACCACCAAGGCCAGAGTCAGGGCCTCCGCAAGGTTCCCACCTCATCAAAAAAAACCTCATGCAGGTGTATGGCAGTTTTGGATCTGTGATTCAAAAATCAATCATCAATATGAAGATCCACAGCAGAAGTCAGTTTCTTCAAATTGAGGGACAGTTGATGATGATAACAACTCACCATAACAAGCTTGTGGCAGCTTTAAATGAGATTCTCACTTTAGGGTCTACTTTTGTTCTGCAAATTAGATGCAGTTCAGTCTTGGGTACCCACAAGGGTCACGTCCAACCTAACTTATTTCAAACAGCATCTTTACAGTTGACTAGCACAGGAGATAATCACCCTGGTTTACATACGCTGAGGTCCCAATGCTAAAGGCTGACTGATTGAATGATGCATTTCTTAAAAGTTGGGTTACTAAGCTGAAATTTTAACTCTGTTTTTCTAAACAATAATATTACCAGGACCTGCTCAGTATTTCCAAAACTTTGGTTTTATTTGTAGCATTCACATTACTTTGCTCTTGTTACACAGAGAGTGGTTCACGTGTGGAAAGAATTTCCAGAGGAATTGGTGGATGCAGTTACAGTTATAATGCTTAAAAGACATTTGGATATGTTCATGAATACGGAAGGTTTGGAGGAATATGGGCTAAGCTCCGGCAGGTGGGACTAGTTTTGTTTTGGAACATGGCCAGCATGGATTGGTTGGACCAAAAGGTCTGTTTCTGTGTCTCTATAACTAACTGTCACAGACAGTGGTTCGTCAAATGAGCATCATTATCGGATGCCGATCTCTTGTTTTATCCCCATATTATTGCACATTATTTTTATCCAAATAATTGTTCAATGTTCTCTTGACTGCCTGAATTGAACCTTCGTCCACCAAACATCCAGGCAGTGCATTCCATGCCTTAACTACTCCCTGAGTGCAAATCCTTTTTCTCATAACACCCTTGTTTCTTTTGCAAATTATTAAATGTATGCCCTCTTGTTCTTGTTCCTCTGACAATTGGGAATGGGTTCTCACTATTTACTCTATTCATTCCACTCAAGATTTGGAGATGCCGGTGTTGGACTGGGGTGTACAAAGTCAAAAATCACACAACACCAGATTATTGTCCAACAGGTTTAATTGGAAGCACTAGCTTTCGGAGCACTGTTCCTTCATCAGGTGGTTGTGATGAAGGAGCAGCGCTCTGAAAGCTAGTGCTTCCAATTAAACCTGTTGGACTATAACCTGTTGTTGTTTGATTTTTAACTCAGTCCACTCAAAATGTTGAAATCCATTTCAGTTCACCTCTCAGCCATCTTCTTTCCAAGGAGAGCAATCCCAACTTCTTCAAGATATCCACATAACTGACATTTCTTATCCCATGAAAACATTCTTGAGTTCCGTTTCTGCTTATTATGTTCAGATGAAAATAAAGAACTCAGATTTCTACACATCTCAAAACACTTCTTCATACTTCCCAAAATAGTTTGCCAACAAGCTAGTCTAAAATTTAACACAATTCACTAATAAACACATAGTCTCTTTAATATTCACGAATTAGGTTTGTTTATTCTCAAAGGAATCTCTTTTGTAGTTAAGTGGAACAGCAATGTTTGAATATTCCATGCCTTGTGAAAAAATATAACATCATTGCCTAAAACAAATTTCCAAGTGACAGCTATAATTTTAACACATTATTAGACAAACATATGTATTCTAACTTTGTATAAGGACAGTGACAAAATGTCTGTACACCTTGTATCCTTGAACACATATTCAGATTACTCAGAATCGCTTGAACATTTTGAATATTTGGTGCGAGTCACAATATATCCAATAATGGTAACTGTTTTGCCCACAGTTCCTGTTGTGGAAACATTATACTTTCTATTAAGATAAAGCTATTTACAATGTTTCATAGTGCCCACACATTTAGACCAACAAAATCATAGTGAGTGTGTTATAAATGTAGCGATATCATCTCACAGAATGATGAGAAATGAACGATTTCTATGAGAAAGGGCTCCACATGAACCGATCTGACAGCAGGATCCAGCAGAGAGACTACATAGGCTGGTCGCAAGGACATCCAACTCGTTAAAGGGGAATTGGGGCTGGGAAGGGGTGATGGTTCAGGAGAGGTTATTAAAGTTTCCAGAACAAGTAATAGGACAGAGAATATGGAAAGGCTGAGGAATCTAATGTAAGGCATAGCAGATAAGGGCATAACTAGGAGAAGTGGAGCAGTCAACTCAGAACTGAGGGTGTTGTGAATGTTAAATGAATGCAGTATATTAAAAAAGGTAAATGAGCTTGTATTACTGTTTGAAATTGGCAGGTATTATGTTGTGGATATCACAGAGACGTGGCTGCAAAGGGATCAGGGCAGGGAACTAAATATCCAAGGATATGTATCCAATCAAAAACACAGGCAGGTCGGCAGAGAGGGCAAGGTTGCCTTGTTAGTAAGAAATGAAACTAAATTGCAAACAAGATGATATACAGTTGGGTGGCATAGAATCTGTGTGGATAAAGTTGAGGAACTGCAAATGAAAAAAGACCCTAATGGGAGTTATGTACAGACCTCCGAACAGTCGTGAGCATGTGGGGCAGAAAATAAATCAGGAGATAGAAAAGGCGTGTGAGAATGGAACAATAATCATAGGCAACTTCAATTTGCAAGTGGACTGGGAAGACCAGGTTGGTAGCGGATCTCAAGTAAAGGAATTCCTGGAATGTCTATGAGATGGTTTTCTTTGGAGCAGCTTGTGACAGAGTCCACAAGGGAACAAGCAATTCTGTATGTGGTGATGTGTAATGAGGAGGTTTACAAGAATGATCCCAGGATGAAGGGCTTTTCATGTGAGGAATGGTTGAGGACTCTGCGTCTGTCCCTGATGGAGTTTAAAAGAACGAGGGGGTTCTTATTGAAACATGCAAGATACTGAGGGACCTGGATAGAGTGGATGTGGAAAAGATGTTTCCACTAGGAGAGACGAGGATCTGAAGGCACAGCCTCAGAGTGAAAGGGACAACTCTTTAAAACCAAGATGAGGAGAAATTTATTCAGCCAGAGTGTGGTGAATCTGTGGAATTCATTGCTGCAAAAAGCTCTGGATGCCAAGTCATTGAACCTATTTAAGGCAGAGATAGATTGGCTCTTGATTGGTAAGGGAATCAAGGGTTAAGGGGAAAAGACAGGACAATGAGGTTGAGAAACATATCAGCCATGATTGAATGGCAGGGCAGACTCGATAGGCCGAATGGCCTCAGAATCTGTCTGTGTCTTAACCTGGAGTCAGACTTGTTAAACAAGGCCTCACACCTAAAATGCATTGTCTGACCTGACAGGTCACCTCTTTTGTACCAATATCTTGGGGCAGTGACTTGAAAGAAATTCTGGGATTTGCACATTAGTCAATAGAAACTTGCATCTCCATTCTAACCGATGAAAGATTTAACAGCAGACTTTGATATGTTCAATACATTCACATCAATGTATGAGCATTTGATCTTTTACTTATAAATTCTGAGTCAAATGTTTCCTCCCTCACTAGCACCTGAAGGAGGAGTGAGGCTCTGAAAGCTTGTGTTTTCAACTGAACCTGTTGGACTGTAACCTGGTATCATGTGATTTTTGACCTTGTCCAACCCAGTCCGACATCGGCACCTCCACATCATCCCAAACTCACAGTCCTTTGCCTCCCAAAGTATTTGGTTTGCAAGATAGAAATTTCTGGTAACAGTATATGTTGTTGTGTACTTTTCAATTTTACCAATTCAGTTATGATGCCATGGGCTGGAAATATAATATCTTTTTCCTTGAATTTGACAATTAAAGAAAGTTATTGGATCTCCAACACAAAACATTGGATGGACAAATGAATGTGTGAAATGGACAGGAAAAGAAATCACACTAATAGTGGTGACTGAGGCAACTTTAGTTAGTCTAAATTTGAGGAAGTTTTAATCTGTAGCTGGCTCAGCTACTCCAGAACCTGGTAGTGTTGATATAGAGGACTGAATCTTTTAGAAAAGGATCAATTCTGGCCACCAAGGCTCAAAGGGGAAGGGCTGATAATTCAGCAGTGGCCACCAATAATAGTGGTCACATTCCAAAGGAGATGGCACTCTGAACAGCAAATGCTGGAAATCACAATGGGTCTGATAGCATCCATGGAGAGAGAGCAGGCTAACATTTTGAGTCTGGATGACTCTTCATTAGCTTACTATTCTCTCCATGGATGCTGTCTGACACACTGTGATCTCCAGCATTTGTTGCTTTCAGTACAGATTTCAGCATCTTCAGTAATTTGCTCCAAAGGGGAGAGTACCTTGATGCTGAGATTCCTTCAAATATGGGTGAGTTCCTTTGAGAGAGCTGTGGGATAGGCAGACAGGGCATGGCAGTGTGGGTTTGGTAGGGAATGAGTGTGTTGGGTGGGGGATGGTTTGGGGAGAGAAGAGTTGTTTATTCTGGAGTAACAGCCTTGGACAAGGGCCAGCTATTGTCACTGGTTGGGGGTGATGGTGGCAGGGGGAGGGGGAGTGTGTAAATCTTCATGGGCCATGATATGCCCAGCAAGGAAGGTGCACCTACTGGGTGACTGCCAGTGTTTCAATGAGAATAGACACGACAATAGCTCTTACTGATGTTGGTAAAATGCTGGCTGGGTGGGAGGTGGAGAGATGGTACTCTTTAACTCACAACTCCTTGCCTTATCTGACCACCCCACTGAGGCTCTCACGCTGATAATCTGCCATAACAATGGGAAGATGTCAGACTCCCCTCCCATCACCTTACTTCTTCACTTTATCAGCTCTCCCATACCATCTCCACATGGCTGGGGTATTCAGTGCCTCACTTTTCACATCTCTCTCCTCAGGAAGGAAAGAACCAAAATGCAAATGACCTTTTCCACAATTAACGCAGTTCAAAGTGACATAGCCTATCTCTAAGTGCATTGAGTATAGGAGTTAGGAGATCATGTTGTGGCTGTACAGGACATTAGTGAGGCCACATTTGGAACACTGCATTCAATTCTGGTTTCCCTGCTATAGGAAAGATGTTGTTAAACTTGAAAGGCTGCAGAAAAGATTGACAAGGATGTTGCCAGGTTGGAGGGTTTGAGCTATAGACAAAGGCTGAATAGACTTGAACTATTTTCCCTGAAGAGTTGGAGGCTGAAGAGTGGCCTTATAGAGGTTTATAAAATCATGAGAGGCATGGATTGGGTGAATGGTCAAGGATTTTTCCCCAGGGTTGGGGTATCCAACACTAGAGGGCATAGGTTTAAGGTGAGAGAGGAAAAATTTAAAAGGGACCTAAGGGGCAGAGGGTGTTGCGTGTATGGAATGAACTGCAAGAGGAAGTGATGGAAGCTGATACAATTACAACATTTTAAAGATATCTGAATGGGTTTATAAGTAGGAAGGGTTTAGGCTAAATGTTGGCACATGGGACTAGGTTAATTTAGGATATCTGGTTAGCACGGATGAGTTGGACCGAAGGATCTGTTTCTATGCTGACAAATGACTTGATGACTCCCTCAGGGAACCTCTGTCCTTGCCAAAATGCTGATGTTAACTGGATGGATAAAGTAGTCTGGCAATTGGTGATGGAAAGTGGAAATTTGTCACTGGAGATCAAATGCATGCAAGCACAGAAAAATGTAAGCAACAAATTCAAATTGTATATTTTTCTGCACTTGCCTGCAAACACTGACAAGGAAATATTTAGTGTTTGCTGCTTCCAATATTAGTCCATAGACTGCATTATTCTACAGCTATTCTAATAGAATATTTTCTGTTCTGTTATCTTAGTTAGTAATAAAGCTCCAAACTCTATCACATCTCCTACCACAGCTTCAGAACAGTGCATACTGTACACTGCATTGCTGGATGTAAATTCCTCTTGCTAGATTTTCTTCCTCATGTTGATGGCCTGCTAAATTTCTAAGATGGCAAAATTCAAGATGTTTTTCCAATGATACATATTGAGCATATAGATTTATTCAGGTACTGTTTTAGAATTAAAATGCTTTATAGATAATGTCTCTTTGTGTACATTCGTTCTCTGAACAATAGGGAGTAAATTGAACCTCAGTGCTTTTAGAAACATTAATTGAGGACAAAATTAGGTCAGTTGGGTAAATCTGGGTTAATAAGGACAAATCAAGTTTCACTCAGGTTTTGATGCTTTTTAATTGAGGCACAGGGAGGGTAGATGACAGTGATGCTTTTAACATGGTGTACATGGAATTCTAAAAGGGATTTGAGACCCTGTGAGCAAAGTTAAAGCTCATGGAATAAAATCAATAGGAAAAATCTGGAAAAAAATTGGTTGAGTTACAGCTAACAATGGAGGAAGATTTAGAGTGGAGATCTCCAAGGATCAGACTTGGGACTCCTGCTCTTCCTGATATATAACAATGACTTAGACCTCGGTACTCAGGGAAAAACTGAAGATAGTGCGATACCTAAAAGTATTATGAATCATGCAGAGTTAATGTAGAATTTTCTAGGTACACAATCAGGCTGGTGGAATGGGTGGACCAGTAGCAGGTGAAATCTAATGCAGCGAAGTATGAAGTGTTTCATTTTGAGTGAAGAACACAGAGAGACATTACACAATAAAGGGTTGAATTCTAAAAAGGGCAGAGGGATCTTGATCCAACAGTGTGTAAATCATTGGAGATGGCAAGGCAGATTGAGGGAATGACTAATAAAAGCACAACCTTGCATCCTGGGTTTTATAAGTTAGTGCATAGAATTCAAAAGCAAAAAAAAAAGTTAAACTTGTACAAAATACTAGTTCCGCTTCATCTGGAATATTATGCCAGATTCTGTGCATCACACTTTCGGAAGGATGTGAAGACATTGTGAAAAGATTCAGGAGAATTGTTCCAGGGATAAGAAATTTCAGTTGTGTGGAAAGATTTAAGAAGATGGTACTATTTTCGCTGGAGAAGAACAGGCTAAGATGAGGTTTGATAGAAGCATTTATAATCATGTGACCTCTGGACGGAATGGGCAAGGAGGAACTGTTCCCCTTGGTGGAAAAATTAAGAAGCAGAGGGCTCGGAGTTAAAGTAATTGGCAAAAGAGACAATGGAGGTACAACGAAAACTTGTTTCATAGAAGGGATAAGAATCTGAAATGTATAGCCTGGGAATGTGGTGGACGCTGCCTCAATTCAATTCAAAAAGGTAAGAGATCACTAACTGAAAGGAAAGCTTAGAAGGGAGTAGAAGAGGTGGGTGTGCGGCACTTGATGAATTACTCCATCAAAGGGTTAGCACAGACAACAGGCCGAATGGTCTGATTGGTCCTGATGAAAGGCTTTTGCCCGAAATGTTGATTTTCCTGCTCCTCGGATGCTGCCTGACCTGCTGTGCTTTTCCAGCACCACTCTAATCTAGACTCTGGTTTCCAGCATCTGCAGTCCTCACTTTTGCCAAACGGCCTGATTCCCTGCTGTATTGATTCTATGAATGTAACTTAAAATCAATGTAATGCACAATCACTTTTGTAATAAAAGTGTTCAGGGAATTGAAAGCACCTTTACAAATAAAGATGAATTTCGCTAAAAATTGAAACAAAAACTTCACTTTCACCATTAAACCCTGAACGTGACAAAATGCAGTTCAATTTTGAAGAAGTCATTCTGGACGTTAACTCTGTTTCTCTCTGTGGAGATGCTGCCTGAGTTTCTCCAGCATCCTCTCAATTTGTTTCTGATCCTTCTGGATTGTAAAATTCTATGGTTCTATTTCCAGCATCCTGAGTATTTTCTTCTACCTTTGAGAGAAAAAAACTGACTGAAGGTCAATTTGTCTTTTACATCTCTGCTTTTCAATCTGCCGATTACTTCAGATCATCAATTCTGATTTGGAACAAAACCGCACTTCATTCAAGTTTTCCTTCACTCGGATTGAAGTACATACGAAGTCGTCGCTAAGTAAGTGAGGATTGTTTTGTCCATACCGGAAAGTCTGAAAATTGAGACCAACATGTACAGTAGCAACACCCCCTAAATTGCAACCCAGCCAGCCATCACATACCACCGCAAAAAGAATAATTCGCTCTCACTTATACCAACAAACTCAAATTCAACAGCTCAAACAGAAGGTAAAACAAAGCGAAAAATTACCAACACACCCAGCGCCCCCGCCAAATGTCACAGAGAATAGAATCGTCTCAACAAACAGAACAAGAGTTCGAGGAAGGTCGAGTCTATTATTTCTATGGGTTTCCTCAAACAAAGTAGTGTTGTACAGAGCAATTCATACTGTATGGTGCATGTTTTAGAGTTATTCACCAACCTTGAATCAACAGCAATGGACAGCTTTGGAGCCAGTGAACGGAAGACGCTGTTAAATTGGGAGAGGAAAGTTCTCTTGTTATGAACTGCTGCCAAGTTCCTCCTGTTTGACTCACCTGCACGGTAGAAATAGCCCAGGAACTTGTTGACTGGGAGCGTTCCACAATCGCGGCTCTTGGTCCCTGGGTGTGTGAGGCAGAGAGACGAGCCTGTGAACAGTAAGGGATTTGTCCTGAGTCGGGGCGGAGTCTGGTTATGGGGCAGGGACAGTAGAAACTCATGCCATCGGGCAGATTGACCTACCCTGGTGTGTGCAGCTGGTGAGCGAGCTGGGAGGTACCGAAGGCAAGGATCAGTGAGCACTGAGGTGATATAGATAGGTCCCCGTCCCCCCCCCAGTTTTAGATCATGCGGATGTTTATCTATCAAAGATAGTCAAAAGTTCTAAAATTAAATCAGCTATCCCAGGAGTCTTAAACAAAAGACTTATTTTGTTTAGGAAGTGAGTTTTTCTTATTCATTCGTGAGATGTGGGCATTTATTGCCCGGGGGCATTTAAGAGTCAACCATATTGCATTGGGTCTGGAGTCATTTGGAGGACAGATTTCCTTTAAGTCATGCATGAAGAAAGCAGATTGATTTTTACAACAATGCCAGTAGATGGCTTCTTTAACATAATTGACTTTAAACTTCACCATCTGCTACAATGGAATTTTGGTCCCAGGTACCGAGCCTGAGTTCCAGTTACTCGTCCAGTGACATTACCATTACCATTGTCAGCTCAAATATCATGGACTCAGTGATTTCAAACAATTGTTTGCCATTTGGTGGATTAGAGCTCTCAGCTGGAGAGATGTGTATGGGGTATTCAGTATCATGGATAGTTTAAGTCTCCACACATTGGCCTGCATTTTCGCAACCACTTTTGCAAAACATTTGGACTCTCCTGGCATTGAAAAGATCATATTATTTTTTCTGACTTTCTGCTATCCCAGATAGTTCCTCTAGAGCAATAATACAGCTTTTTTGTAGGTTCACTTGTGGGAGGTGGGCATCGCTGACTATGCCAACCATTATTGCCCATCCCGAGTTACCACTGAGAACGTGGTGGTGAGCTGCCCTCATGAACCGATGCAGTCCTTGCGTTGGAACAGTTCCCACAATGCCTGAGGGGGGAGAATTCCAGGATTTTGACCCTGCAATACTGAAGGAATGTAAAATATTTCCATAAATAATCCACAAACAACTACTCAAAGTAAGATCATAGGCGTAGGACCAGAAGGAGGCCATTTGGCCCAGCAGGTCTGCTTTTACATTTGATGACATCATGGCTTATTTGAGAAAATGAGAACAGCAGATCCTGCAGACTAGAGTCAAAGAGTGTGGTGCTGGAAAAGCACAGCTGTTCAGGCAGCATCTGAACAGCAGGAGAATCAATGTTTCGGACATAAGCCCTTCATCAAGAAGGACTCTCCTGCTCCTCAGATGCTGTCAGACCTGCTGTGCTTTTCCAGCACCACACACTTCAACTCTTACTTAATAATCCTCAACTTCACCCTCATGCTTTATCCTCATAACCCTTAATTCCCTTAGTGATTAAATATTTTAGGTTGAATATATTTAACAATCCAACCTCAATAGTTCTCTGCTGTAAAGAATTCTACAGATTCATTGCTTTCTGAAAGAAAAAAAAATCCTCATCTCAGTTTTAAATGGGTGACCTCTTATTCTGAGATTATGCCCTCAGCTCTTAGACTCTCCCACAAGGGAAAACAACCATCTGCCCTGTCAAGCCATCAAAGAATCTTGTATGTTTTCTTGTTCTTCCGAATTCCAATGAGAACCTGCCCAACCTACTCTACCTCTTCTCATAAGGAAACTCTGGAGGCAGGAAACATGTTTCCGCTGATGGGTGAGTCCCGAACCAGAGGACACAGCTTAAGAATAAGGGGTAGGCCATTTAGGACAGAGATGAGGAGAAACGTCTTCACCCAGAGAGTGGTGGGTGTGTGGAATGCTCTGACCCAGAAGGCAGTGGAGGCCCAGTCTCTGGATTCGTTTAAGAAAGAGTTGGATAGAGCTCTCAAGGATAGTGGAATCAAGGGTTATGGAGATAAGGCAGGAACAGGATACTGATTGAGGATGATCAGCTGTGATCATAATGAATGGTGGTGCAGGCTCGAAGGGCGGAATGACCTACTCCTGCACCTCTTGTCTATTGAAACCCCTCTATATCCACGATCAAGCTATTGAACATTCTGTGCACTGCTTCTAATGCTAACATATCTATCCTTACATAAGGGTCCCAAAACTATTCACAGTATTGTCTGTGTTCTCTAAACAGTGCCTTTACATTTTGAGCAAGACCTCCCCATTTTAATACTCCATTCTCTTGAAATAAATGCCAACAGTCCTATTACCCATTGAACCTGGATGCTAGCTTAGAGTTTGAACTACTGTGTGAATTCCTTTTGTGGATCATTGAGCCAGACAGCACAGATACAGACCCTTAGTTCCAACTTGTCTATTGCTGACCTAGTGTCCCAAACATGACCATTCCATCTGCCTGCATTTTAGTGTTTATCAGATTGTGAATTAAATGTTGACTGTAAGATGGAACTTAGTCAGTATTATTGCACAAGTATTTAACACACACAAAATATTTTAATAGCATTGATAACTCATTTTAATTAAGTTATCTTAACTTGTAAATATAGAAATACAATATTCTGTTGTGAAATATCAGGTCACACAACAGCAGCTTTTATTTGTAGAGGACATATGCACATTATCCTGGAATCCCTACAGCATGGAAACAAGCCATTCGGCCCATCGAGCCAACATTAAACTTCTGAAGAGCATTTCACTGCATAATCTAGAGAAAATATTAAGAATGATCTTACTGGAACACGTGAGAGTTAGGTAAACCTATGGCAGATACTCCATTCGCTCTGTCATGCAATGACAATTCTGTGATTGCTCCACATGGGGAGATTCCATCTCGCCTATGGTACCAATGGGAGATACTTAATTAAGACCAGGTACTTTTCAACAGGGAAGTAAGAGAAGAATGTAATTAGCTGACAAATCCTCCTGGAACTGGATGTTATTAGTCACAGTGTGAACACATTCTCCTCCCATTGAATTAATCAAGATAGTGGCTACAGTCTAAAGAGTGGGAGAATACATTTAAACGATGAAAAAAGAACTTTGCCTTCAAATTATGTAACTGAATTAATTAAAATTTCAGATAGTTGCTGATTACTTTTTTCTTTAGTTTCTCTTCTCTCAGACCTCCCTGAACTCATCATGCTCAAGAGATCTGTTCACTTCTCTCTTGATCCAACTATCCAATTGAATAAAGCAAAGAACTGCGGATGCTGGAGATCTAAAATTGCTGGCAAAACTCAGCAGGTCTGGCAGTATCTGTGGGCAGAAAACAGTGATAATGTTTCAAGTTTGGTGTATCTTCATCAGAACCATCCAATTTCCCTTTCTAATCCCTCACAAACCAAGTCGATGTTGGAAATGTCCTCAGGCCCAAGACAGTGAATCATTTCAAAACAATCTTCAAAAAATAAAACATACTCAGTCCCTCTGTTCCCCCAAACCATCAATGATTGCCAACAGCTATTTTCTCTCTATGGGTTTTGAATGGGTTCTGATCAAAGTGCATCCACCTGAATTGTTAACTCTGCTTCTCTCTCTCAAGAAATGTTGCCAAACCTGCTGATTATTTCCAGCATTTCAGATTTTCAGCAACCTTGAAACTTTACTTCAAATATTTCTGAACTTATTGTTGCCTCTTTGATCTGTTCCTATCCATCTTTAATCTCTGCAATCCGATTTTAACCCGCACATGGTCCTGAACAAAATTATGAGGGACATTCTTTTTCACCGTGACCATGATGCATGAGACTTGATATTAGTAGCCTTTGATATGGTCAATTCTAGCAGAGCTCACCACCCAATTGTGTACCCTAGTCACTGATTGCATCACCCCGCCCACCCCATCTGTCCACAGCGAGTAGAAAAAATTGTAGCCGGTTGTTCATATCCCCACTGACTTCACAGCCAATTATATAACTCCATATCATCTCCACCACAAAGACTAACTACTCCTGCCTCAGTATCGCTAATCTCTAATAAGGTTTAGTGCTACAAATGTGGGAGATTTTAAATAAAACAGGAAGTGATGGAGAAACTCAGCAGATCTGGCAGTGTCTGTGGAGAAAGAAACAGAGTTATAAGACCACAGGATACAGGAGCAAAATGAGGCCATTCGGCCCATCGAGTCTGATGGCTGGTATGTTTCTCAAACCTCATTCTCCTGCCTTCTCCACGTAACTTGATCACCTTACTAATCAAGAACCCATCTATCTCTGTCTTAAATGATTTAGACTCCATAGCCCTCTGCAGTAATGAGTTCCACAGAGTCACCACCATTTGGCTCATCTCAGTTCTAAAGGGTTGTCCCTTAATTCTGAGCCTGTGCCCTCAGATCCTTGTCTCTCCTAGCAGAAGATACATCTTCTCTGTGTCCACTCTATCCAACCATCTCAGTATTCTGTACATTTTGATCAGATCACCCCCTCATCCTTCTCAACTCCAACAAGTACAGAATCAGAGTGGTTCAACTGCTCATGACATAGCAAAACCTTCATCCCTGGGATCATACTTCTAAACCTCCTTCAGACCATTTCCAATGCTAGCACATTTTTCCTTAGATAAAGTACTCAAAATTGCTCACAATATTCCAAATGCTGGCCAGAGCCTTATATAGCCTCAGCAGTACATTTTCCAGCTCTTTGGGACTCTCTCTGATTCCAATATTCCTTGAAAGATCACCATCAATGACTGCACTATCTCTTCAGCTATCTTCTTCAAAACTCTGGGGTTTAGTCCATCCAGTTTGGGTGATTTATTTACCTTCTTACCTTTCAGCTTCTCCAACACCTTCTCCTTAGTGGTAGCCTCTACACTAACCTCTGCCCTGATTCTCTTGAAGTTCTGGTATGCAACTGGTGTCTTTCACTATGAAGTCTGATGCAAAGTAACTACTCATTTCCTCTGCCATTTGTTTGTTCCCCTTTACCAATTCTCCAGCCTCATTTTCACGAGGTCCTCTCTCTTATCTTTTATAAATCTAAAACAAAGACAATTGCAACTTTTTTTATACTAGTAGTTAGATTCTTGTCATATTTCATCTTCTCCCCCCATATTGCTTTTTAAGTTATCCTCTGCTGCTTTTTTAAGGCTTCCCAATCCTCTGGCTTCCCATTAATTTTCGCCACATTGTATGCTTTTTATTTTGTTTGGATGCTGCCTGTGATGTCTCTCATTAACCATAGTTGACTTGTCCCTCCCCTTAATATGCTTCTTCTTCCCTGGGATGTACTTCTGCTGTGTCTTCCAAATTACTCCCAGAAATTCCTGCCATTGCTCCACCGTCTTCCCCTTCCTATTAACTCTGGCCAGGTCCTTCCTCATGTCTTTGTAGTTTCCTTTATTCAATTGTAATACTGTTACATTGACTCTAGCTTCTCCTTCTCAAACTGCAAGGTGAATTCTATCATATTATGGTCACTGGCCCCAGGGGTTCCTTCACCTTAAGTTTCCCACTCAACTCTGTCTTATTACACACCACCAAATCCAGAATTGCTTGTTCCCTTGTGGGCTCTACCACAGGCTGCTCCAAAAAACCATCTTGTAAGTTTTCCACAAATTCCTTTTCTTGAGATCACCTGATTTTCCCAGTCCACTTGCATATTGACGTTCTCCATCATTATTATAATAGTATCTTCCTTACAAGCCTTTCTATCTCCTGACTTATTCTCTTCCCCAAATCCTGGTGACTGCTAGAAGTCCTGTACTTAACTCCCAACAGGGTATTTTTACCTTTGCATTCCTCAACTCTGCCCTCACAGATTCTATGCCTCCTGACTCTACATCTTCTTGCTATCGATTTAATTTCATTTCTTTCAAACAATGCAACCCCTGTCCCCTCTATCCATCTGCCTGTCTTTTTAATAGACAGGCAGGAGGCTGGAAGAACACAGCAAGTCAGGCAGCATCAGGAGGTGGAGAAGTCGACGTTTCAGGATGCTGCCTGGCTTGCTGTGTTCTTCCAGCCTCTTGCCTATTTTGGATTCCAGCATCTGCAATTTTTTTGTCTTTTTGATAGAACATGTATCCTTGGATATTTAGCCCTGATCCCGTTGCAGCCGCGTCTCTGTGATAACCAAAACATTGTACCTGCCAAATTCAATCTGTGCGACGTGATCATTTACCTTGTTTCATATACTGCATGCATTTCAGTACAACACTCTCAGTTCTGCGTTGATTGCGATATGGTTAGGGTGAAGATATGCAGTTAGGTTGATTGGTCACACTAAATTCCCCTGTAATATCCAGAGATGTGTAGGATAGATGAATTAGCCATGGGAGATGCAGGTTTACGAGGATGGGGTGGGGTGCAGTCTATGTTGGTGGGATGTTCTTCAGAGGATCAGTGCAGATTCGATGGGCCAAATGGCCTCTATCTGCAATGTAGAGATTCTACAATTTTAAGTTGGATTCTTAACCCCTTTTATACTCTCTGTCCTATTATTTGTTCTGGAAACTTTAATAACCTCTGCTGAGCCCTGTCCCCCTTTAATTTTGTTTCATAAATTTCCATGCACCTGACCCCCAATTCATGTCTATTCCCACCCAACTCTCTATCTGAAACAAAAGACTCAGCTTTATCCCCTTCCCAGACCTCAATTCAGTTAGACTCGAAACATCAGCTCTTTTCTCTCCTTACAGATGCTGCCAGACCTGCTGAGATTTTCCAGTATTTTCTCTTTGGGTCTCAATTCATTTCATTGCTGCCATGAGGTGAGCTTGTCATCTATCATCTTCATCTTCCACCAACATATCTTTAGCAGGAAGGCCTTTCTTTACACAGCAGATCCTTTTACTTATCTTGTGTATTCTCTCTCCAGCTGGACAGCTCCCCTCAGGGTCCTTGCCTTCCCATGATCTTTGTATTAAGAACAGCTGGTCTTACACCCACCATTTTATACAATTTTCACTGTACTCAGGTAACGTGACAATAAAATCTAATCTAATCTTTATTTCTGTGCTCCCCAGTATTCATTCTAATGTGTCTCTCTTTGAATTGGCTCTTTAACCCTAAACTCCAACCTTAATGTTATCAAACTTGATGAAAGTCATTTGGTAACTGATCCCTATTCTGCAGAAGTGGGAATGCCAACTCTCCGATACTTCTTCCTACCTCCTGTTGGATCACAATCCCACAATGAACATCAAACCATTATTTTCAGGATTGTCGCTGGTCTACTCTCCTCTGAAACCCTCTCTCCTCAATTTCTAACATCATAGTCTCAACCATAAACAGTCCTCTTCTTCCCCCTCTTTCCCAAAATCCACAAACAGTCTTGCGAGATCCGTTATTCCTATCTCACTGACGTATTCGTATCTCACCAACCAGATTTCTACTTGTGTTGACTTATTTTTGGTCCTCCCTCATTCAGCATCTCCACATTTACATCATATGGCCCTTCTGTTGCCCTTCACCACTTTTTAACAGTTTCTAACTTCCTGGCCTGAACAGCTCTGGTGGCCTGCTGTGTTAATTGTCGAACTCTCCCTCTCTTCATACCTGGCCTCCTGAACTGTTAATGAAGCTCAACACATGCTTTAGAGAAAGCACCTACATCTTTCGAGCAGGCACTTTACAGCCCTATGGACACAAAATTGAATTGCAATTTCAGGCTGTAACCTTTCTCCCATTTCTGTTTCTATTCCCTTGTATATTTCAGTGATCTTGTTTTGCTCTGTTTCTGGCTTTTGGTTGGCTACTGTTCATTTTTCTGCTATTCATAGCTGCTTCTGACACATTTTTTCATTTCTGTAACTTGTTCGATATTCTTTGGCTTTGACCCACCAAATAGTTTTGTCATTTTCTGCTGATCTTTCAAGGACCTTCTCTTCTGATCTTTCAGCATCCTCCCCCATTTGACCTTTCTAACTTCGCCGATGAAAAGTTATCAAATTGAAATTTCAACATTCAATCTTCTTTCCACCAATATAGCCTGACCTGCTGAGTATTCCCAGTATTTTCTATTTTTATTTGAATATTTTGTTTCCATTTCCAAATACCAGTTGTACAAGGCAACTAAGGCGAGGGAGGGTTTTATAAAAAATAGTCGTGAACAGGGCAAATACGTTAGGCATAGTTTTCTCAAATGTTATAGATTCAGGTATTCTGTCTTTGGATTGAAAAATAATAATGCAAATTTTCAATTTAAAAGAAACATGACTGTAGACGTGTCAGTTTAAAAACGATTACATGAAGGTTACTGTAATCTCAGTTGCTAAATAATGTACATAATATGCAAGTGCCAAGCAATAATCATCGCCAACAAGAAAGGATCTACCCACTATCTATTCATGACTTTTAGTGGCATTAGCATTGCTGAATTCTGCACAATCAATATTCTGGGGATATAGAGTCAGAGTCATTTGGAACAGAAATAGACCCTTTGGTCCAACACATCCATGCTGACCAAGTTTCCCAAACCAAACTAGTCTCACTTGCCTGTGATTGTCCCATATCCCTCTAGACCTTTCCTATTCATGTACCTGTTCAGGTGTCTTTTAAATGTGCAACTGTACCTGCATCCACCATTTCCTCTGGCAGTTAATTACATGAGGTTGTAGATTCGTTTGCTAAGCTAATGTGTTTGTCTGCAGACATTTCGTCACCTTGCTAGGTGACATCGTCAGTGTGCTTCCGATGAAGCGTTGTGGGTCTGTCCTGCCTGGTATTTATGTGTCTTTGTTTACTGGTACTTCTGGTTCAGTATCTGAGTGGTTTGTATATCAGGTCCAGTACAATATGTTTACTGATTGAGTTCCGGTTGGAGTGCCAGGCTTCAGGAATTCTGTTTCACCTGTGCTAGGATGGTTACACTGTGCCAGTTGAATTTGTGTTCTTCATTGCGTGAGCGGAAATGAGAGAGTACTGGTCATCTCTGGCTGTGCCAGCAGGACAAAGAGACTATATATGAGTGCACGAATATTAGCTCACCATTACCAGACACTAGCAGTACTCTCTCATTAGAATATTTCATTAAATCATTCAAATCAGTTTACAGTGCCATTTTAATACATAAATTGATCAAATATTAGGTTAAGATAAAAGAATGTTTTCCAGATATCTTAAGCATTCACCTACCAACAGCACCAACAACGTTTCTAACTATTTAGTCATTGTAAAGCAGCGCATTTAAGGTTACCACTATTTTGATTTACAAACTACATTAGTGGGTGGCACGGTGGCACTGCTGCCTTACAGCGCCAGAGACCCGGGTTCATTTCCCGCCTCAGGCGACTCTCTGTGTGGAGTTTGCACATTCTCCCCGTGTCTGTGTGGGTTTCCTCCAGGTGCTCTGGTTTCCTCCCACAATCCAAAAATGTGCAGGTTAGGTGAATTGGCCATGCTAAATTGTCCGTAATGTTAGGTGAAGGGGTAAATATAGGGGAATGGGTCTGGGTGGGTTGCGCTTCGGCGGGTCGGTGTGGACTTATTGGGCCGAAGGGCCTGTTTCCACACTGTAAGTAATCTATCTATTATCTTAATCTTGCTGAAAAAGACAATCAAAATTTGTTGTTTTGCACCCTTTGGTACAATTCATAAGAAAGAAAAGGGAAAGTTGTCATTGCCCTACCAGACCATAGGGCTGCTCTCTCATTAGAGAGAGGTAACTGGTGGTGGTTTAATGTGAAGGTCACCACAGCTCAGGTGAGGGAAGAGGTTGAGAAGGAGAGTAACGTTAGCCAGTGCAGGAACTGAACCTATGGTAGACATCACTGTACATTGCAAACCAACCATCCAGGCCATCTCAGTGCAACTAAAATAACTCCTCGTTGAACAATTTTATCAGTGCTAAAATTATCGGATGCCCAAAAATGCAAGAATCAAAGCCAACTGGCTTCATAAATAACAACAAGCACAGAAATTGCTGAAAAAACTCAGCAGGTCTGGCAGAATCTGAGCAGAGAAATCAGCTAATGTTTCGGGTCCAGTGACCATTCTTCAGAATTGGATTGAGAACCAGCGATTCTCAGAAAGGTTCACTGGACCAGAGATCTTAACTGATTTCTCTCCACAGATGCTACCAGACCCGCTGAGCTTTTCCAGTAATTTCTGTTTTTGTTCTTGATTTCCAGAATTCACAGTTCTTTCGATTTTTTGTTCAGTTTCACCTTATAAATGGTTATGGTCAACTAGCAACGTTCTGCTATATTCAATTAGATTTGGATTGCTGAATTTTACAGCTCTACAACCTTAGCTAGTAGTGTTCAGTACAAAAGACATCATGAAATATAAATTAAAAGTGTCAGAATTAACAAAGTACAAAATATTACCTTTGGCTTAAAGTTTAAAATTTGTTGTGGCATTTTGTGGTTTCATACCACATTAATGTATTAAGCAGAAGCTTCCTTTCAGTTAATTGCTGCAGTGGTCATCTTCAATAACCAGTTTTAACCTGATATGGAAATTCTTACTGAAAATTATATTAAAGTTGATAACTATCAACTGACATAATACAATGACACAAATTAAAAACATTTTCATGTATATTAGTAGCGCCAGAAGATGAGAAGCAAAAATGTGGCATTAGTGAACATACACTAATTGTTGTTTAATTATGCCATCTTATTCAGGAGATTTGCAAACATCCATTTTCCCATTTTATGACTTAGCTTATGGCACACTTTTTCTTCTGCCAAACTACTCCAAGTTTTTATAAATCATCTCAAAATAGTACATGACTTTTAAACTGCCTTTTACGTCACTCCGTATTCGCATGGTAGCTTGCGGTTAGCACTGATGCCTCACAGTGCCGGGGACATTGGTGGTATAGTGGACAGTGAAGAAGGTTACCTGAGAGCATGAGTTTGATCAACTGGGCCAGTGGCCTGAGAAATGGCCAATGGGAGTTTAATTTTAATATATGAAAGGTGTTGAATTTTGGTAACACAAACCAGGGCAGTTAATGGTAATGCCTTGGGGAGTGTTGTCGAATAGAGAGATGAGGTGCAGGTACACATTGCCTTGAAAGTGGTATTACTGGTAGACAGGATGGTGAAGAAGGCATTTTGTACACTTGCCTTCATTTGTCACAGCTTTGAATACAGGAGTTACAAAGTCATGTTACAGCTGTACAAGACATTGGTAAGGCCACATTTGGAGTACTGCATATAATTCTGGTTGTCCTGCTATAGCAAAGATGGTGTTAAACTGGAAAGAGTGCAAAAAAGGATTTACAAGGGTGTTTCCGAGACTGGAAGGTTTGAGTTATAAGGAGAGGCTGGATAGGCTGAGACTTTTGCCCTTGGAGCATAGGAGGCAGAGGGGTGACCTTGTACAGGTTTATAAAATCATTAGGGACATAAAGGGAATAGCCAAGGTCTTTTCCCCAGGGTAGTGGAGTCCAAAACTACAGCGAATAGATTTAAGGTGAGAGGGGAAAGGTTTAAAAGGGACCTAAGGGGCAACCTTTACACAAAGTGCACATATGGAACAAGCCACCAGAGGAAGTGGCAGAGGCAGGTACATTTAAAAGACATTCATTCTGGTACATGGATAGATTAGATTCCCTACAGTATGGAAACAGGCCATTTGGCCGAACAAGTCCACACTGACCTTTCAAAGAGTAACCCACTCAGACCCATTTCTCTACCCTACATTTACCCCTGACTAATGCATCTAACCTACACATCCCTGAACACTATGGGCAATTTAGCATGGGCAACTTAACCTGCACATCTTTTGTGGAAACTGGAGCACTCAAAGGAAACCCACACAAACACACCGAGAATGTGCAAACTCCACACGACAGTTGCCCAAGGCAGAAATTGAACCTGGGTCCCTGGTGCTGTAGGGCAGCAGTGCTAACCACTGAGCCATTGTGCTAACCACTGAGCCATTGTGCTGCCCCCACAGCACACCGATAGGAAAGGTTTAGAAGGATATGGGACAAATGCAGGCAAATGGGACTAGTTCAGTTTAGGAAACCTGGTTCTCGTGAATGGGATGGACTAAAGAGCTCATTTCCATGCTGCTTTGACTCTATGACAGTAATCATCATCCGTTGATTATCAATGCAATTAGCATTGTTGAATCCCTGGCTATCAACACCTTGGGGGCCATCATTGACCTGAAACTGAATTGGACCAGCCACATAAATTCTGTCAGAGGCCAGTCAGAGGAATTCTGTGGTAATTCACTTCTTGTGTCTCCAGTGCCTGTCCACCATCTGCAAGGCACAAGTCAGAAGTGTGATGAAATATCCTCGACTTACCTCAGTGAATGCAGTTCCAATACAACTCAAGAAATTAGACACATAGTGATTGTAACAAGGTCAGCCAGGTGGATGTCATAGAATATGAATTCCCTGACTGGAGCTGTTAATCTGGCTCTGAAGGAGCTGGATCAGTGTGAAAGACTCTCCCTGTGTAAATAAAGGGTGACTTGGTGACAGAACACCGACCTCTGTGGTGTTATCTCACTGGTAAATGGAGAAAAGCAAGCTCCTAAGAAACCCATTCACAACAGTCATCTTTGAGTTGGGATAAGCGTCTCTGGCATCGTGCTGTACTTTAGGAAGCTTGACTCATTTGATTCTGCCATTGATTGCTAGGCCCAGTATCTGGAAATAATGTGTTATTTTTTTTCCAGGTAACTGACATTGGGGCAGATGAAAAGCAATGAGTAATTTTCCTGACAGCTTGTGTACCCGCAACTCTTTTGGTTATTAAGAGCCTGAATTTCCCTGAGGCATCAGATACTAAAACTTTTCAAGAGTTGTCAGATTTAGTTGAGGAATATTATGACCCCAAGCTTCCTCTAATTTTGAGATGCCACCAGCAATTTTATTCAGCAATTCAAGAACCAGAGGAATTTGAATTGGGATTTTTGATTAGGTTGAGACGGCTGGCAGAGGCATGTGACTTTGGTTTAACCCTTATTGAGATGCTGAGACACCGTTTGGTGTGTGGAATTAATGATCTAGCCATGCAAAACCGCCTGCTAGGTGAAGCCCAACTGAATTTCAAACTGACTCTATGATTGGCTTTATCATTGGAAAATGCGACAAGTGGAACATATGAGTTGCAGGGTATTCTGATGGAAGTAGGCACCCTCGTCAGTCCGACTGAGCTTGGGAAACACCACTCGACTAAAGGCAATTGCACAGCCTCATGCAGACATATACTGAACAGAGGGGCTCTAGGTGTACAGCAAAAACCCAAAACAAAGCCAACCATGGGCAACCGGTTAAAGCTTTCTTCAGGATCCGGGCCAGCAAGCCATTGTCATTACTGCCAGTGTGCAGAGCTGAGACAGGAAAACAGTCCCATACTAGACCTAAATTGAGCAATAGAACTCATAGGCCAGTATCCAGCAGAGTGCACATCCTGTAAAGTCCATCTACATCTGGTTTGGAACAGTTAAATTGCTTAGTAACATCCAAATCAGAAACAACCAAAATAAACATCTGGTTAAATAGCCACCCAGTTCTAATGGAGGTTAATATCAGTGCAGTTCAGTGATCGCAGAAGCAGTCTTTAATAAAATTCACTCTGGACTCAAACCCTTAAGTTTGCACAAGACATTAGCTAGACTGAGAACCCATACCAGGGAATATTTACAGATTAAGAGTAAAAATTCAGTTCTAGTCTCTTATGAGAAGCAATAAAAACAGAAGTTGCTGGAAAAACTGAGAAAGCGTCACCCGAAATGTTAACTCTGATTTCTCTCCACAGATGCTGCTGGACTGTCTTGATCACAGGGTACACCTAAGAGGTTCTTTGTGAATTTGGTCAAATGTAGTTAAGAGAAGACTCAACAGCCATTTGCTTAAATATGAACATTTATTGAGTAATATCTTTTGCACATTCTCCCCGTGTCTGCGTGGGTTTCCTCCGGGTGCTCCGGCTTCCTCCCACAATCCAAAAATGTGCAGGTTAGGTGAATCATGCTAAATTGCCTGTAGTGTTAGGTGAAGGGGTAAATATAGGGGAATGGGTCTGGGTGGGTTGCACTTCGCCGGGTCGGTGTGGACTTGTTGGGCCGAAGGGCCTGTTTCCACACTGTAAGTAATCTAATCTAATCTAATCTAATCTAATATTAAGAGATGGAAAAGCAAGAAAACATAAAAGACTGAACTATAAACATTTATTAGGTAATAAACGAAGATGAAAAAGGAAGGAAAAGAAAGCAATGAGCCTCATGCCCTCCTGCACGCTGGGGACCCTTTGATCAACGGCTGATCTGGAGGCTTGGTTTTGTTCCTGGCACCGTTTGTGATCCTGGTCCGAGATAAAATTTGATGACTTGGAACGAAACTCTCTCTCTCTCTTATTCAGTGTGACGAACAGCCAGTACAGAAAAGCAACTTTTATTATGCCACCTTGGCACAAACAGGAATGTTCACAGGACTCACTCAAGGTCACGCAGCTGTCAAATATCATCAACAATTTTAGCCCTTCAGGCCCATCCTATACACAGATCTGCTGAGCTTTTCCAGCAATTTCTGTTTCAGTTTCTGATTTCCAGCATCCACAGTTTGTTTGATTTTTATGAGAAGCAGCTGGTTCAGTTACCCCTGATTGTAGTAAAAGGCATGGGCCCAAGCTTGATGGGGCAAAATCGGTTGAGAAAGATTCGGCTAGATCAGCTCAGCATTTTAAAATTCACAAATGGGCTGCTTGAGTGAAGTCCTAATTAAATATCTGGAGGTTTTTCAGGAAGTTCTAGGGACTATCAAAGAAGTTAAGGCCATCTTGCATGTTGACCAGGAAACAATTCCATGATTCTGCAAGGCCCGCCCAGTGCCATTTGCCTTATGGGAAAAAGTAGAGGGAGAAATCAGAAGGCTGTAAAGTGAAGGAATCATCAAACCAGTCCAAATTGCGGAATGGGGCAGCGCCGGTTGAACTGGTTGGAGCTGATATGCTTTCGTGGGGATTTTAAACAGCTTTTTGCAGCTGGATAAATATCCAATCCCTTGCGTAGAGAATTTGTGCGCAAAGCTGGCAGGGCAGGAGGGAGGGATGCTGTCCTTCACAAGGCTGGACATCAGCCATGCACGCTTGCAATTGCAGTTAAATGAGGATTTTCAGAAGCATACTGCACGTAATATCCATAAGGGTTTGTACCAATATATGAGACTGCCATTTGGAGTATTGTGAGCCTGTGCAATTTTTCAGTGGACAATGGAGAACATTTTACAAGGTCTATCCTCGGTCGCCATTTATTTAGATGATGTGCGAATAATAGGGAAGACCGATAAGGAACACTTAGAGAAGTTTGACAAGGTCCTTAGATGTTTCTCCCAGGCAGGTTTATGCGTTGGAAGGGAAAAATGTATAGTTCAGGCGCTCTGATGACCTACTTGGGCTACAGAGAAGACAAGACCAGGTTACATCTGTTGGAAGATAAAGTCAAGGTGCCCCCGCTCCTGTCTCTACTGGAGTTCAGGTCTTCCTTTGGGCCAGTGAACTATTTAGGAAAGTTGATATACAACCTGACCTCCATCCTGGCACCTTTGCATCAACTCTTTAAAAAAAGTCAGCCCTGGAAATGGTCGCATAGCCAAGCCATAGTTTTCAGTGAAGTGAAGAAACAGGTTTCATCCTGAAAGGTGTTGGCACACTATGATCCCAAGTGAGATCTAGTATTGACATTCGATATCTCCCCGTGTGAAATCGGAATAGTTTTAGCTCATAGTTGGCCCAATGGAGAGGAATGGCTAATAGTCTATCTGTCCAGGACTTTGGCTAATGCTAACGTAAATATGCCCAGATAGAGAAGTAAGGTTTAGCAGTAATGTTTGGAGTCAGGAAGTTCCACAAATATCTTTATGGATGTAAATTTCTAATAACAACAGACCACAAACCCCTGCTAGGTCTACTTAAAGAGGAAAAATAGTGTTTCCCAAAGCTTCAGGTCAATGTCAGTAGTGGGCTCTAACACTAAGTGTGTATAATCACAAATTGGAATACTGTCCAGGAAGCCAAGTAGCAAATGCAGATGCATTGAGCTGCCTCCCACTGGCAGATACACTACTGGTGGTACTGCCACTGGAAGAGTCCATAATGGTTTTATATTTTCTGGACACAATTCCACTCACAGCTGATAATATCAGACTTTGGATGCAGAAAGATTCGGTCCAGGCAAAACCGAAACAGCTGGTGGTGATGGGAGGCAATAAAAGGGCCATCACAACCAGAATTGAAACCTTTTTGGACTCAGAGAGACAAGATCACAGTTGAGGATGGCATATTACTATGGGGAGCAAGAGTGATTGCTTTGAGCAAAGATTGCAACCAGATACTGGCTGAACTCCACCATGGTCATCCAACGGTTCCCAAAATGAGGAAGGCAAGAAGTTACGTCTGGTGGCCAGGATTGGCAGACATAGCTGTGTTTGTGGGACAGTGCCCAGAATGCCAACAAATTACTGCCTGCAGCTTTCCCACATTCGTGGGAATGGTCAGGTCAACCTTGGACTAGGTTACACATTGACTGTGCTGGCCCTTTCATGGGCTCAATGTTTTTAGTCATTGTGGATGCCCAGTCAAAGTGCTGGATGTGCATACAATTCATTCATCAAACATGGGGATGACGAAAGTAAGACTGCACACGTGTTAGCAATACATGGACTCCAAGAAGTGTTGGTCACAGATAATGGGCCATCATTTACTGGCAGCAAATCTGAGTGGAGTTGAAATGCCCATCAGCCATGATTGAATGGCGGAGTGGACTTGATGGGCCGAATGGCCTTACTTCTGCTCCTATGTCTTATGGTCTTATGGTATTTTCTACAGTTGAATGGTGTTCGTCCACCATCTATCATCCAATGGTCTGGCAGAAAGCAGTCCAAACTTTGAAGGAAGGCTTAAAGATACAATCTAGAGCTTCACTGGATACCAAACTGTCCTGGTTCCTATTTGATTATAGCACCATCTCTCATGCAACTACAGAGATAGCTCCAGCAGAGTTCCTAAAAGGGGAGAACCAGGTTGAATCTATTCTTCTCGGACCTGTGGGGGAGTGTGAAATGGTGTCAGGAACACCAATGCAAGACGCAAGACTTTGTAAAGTGAGAGAAACAGTTTTCTCCTGGGGACAAAGTTTGGTGCGGGAACAATGGGAATGATACTGCATAGGTAAGAGATATGGTTGGTGTGAGGTCAGGTCCAGTGATGTATAAAGTTCGGGTAGGTTGTATGATGGTCTGAGTAAGCATAAAGAGTAAGCTGAGTAAGCAGCAGTGTATACCATGTACAAGGTACACCACAGTAACTCACCTAGGTCCTTCGACAGAATCTTTCAAACACATTACCTCCACCACCTAGAAGGACAAGGGCAGTAAATTCATGGGAACACCATCTCCCGGAAGTACTTCTTCAAGCCTCCACCATGTTGTCCTGGAAATAAATGCTATTCCTTCACTGTACTGGGTCAAGAGACAGGCTGCTCCTACATCCTATGAATTTCAGCAGTTCAAGGTGGCACCATCACCTTCTTGAGGGCAATAAATTCAAGCCTACCCAGTGATGCTCACATCCCATGAATGATTTCCACTCCTCAATCCTGCCATTCCAGGGGTCTCAGAATAGCAATTCCAATTTTGCTGCTGGTACACGCAGACTCATTTAATCTGGTCTTTTACACAGCCAGCACTAACCAACACTTTCATCTGGTTAACTTGAGCTACATTCAAAATAGTTTAATATTAGCATTAAAAAAGTAATGTATGAGCATTGAGTTTTCTTGGGACAACATGACAGTTTTATAATCTATTCTGGAATGTGTCAGTGTTGGATTTTGCACTTGGATGTTTGTGCACTCTGCAGCCTAAATAGAGAATAATCTATTCATAGATTATAAAACTTGGCCCCAAAAAACCTTAACAGTTACTTAACAAGTAGACATAGTGAAGAATGTAACAATTATGAATCTCACAAGGGATTTAGCTTTGGAATCTACATCTTGAAAAAAAAAACTTGTGCATATTAAATGATTGATTGCATTCCAGGATAGACTTCAGGCATAATATGTGTTGATATATTTCAATGTTTAAATGATTGTGACATTTCGGAAATTAGTTTAGAAGGTGTAATTATTTTTCTTCTTGCTTAATTTGTAACAGTGGTCATAGAAAACACTGTACAAGTGGTTTGACTTCCAATGGATTTATTGGCAACATTTAATTGCATGTGTTCAAGTTCAATTAATGATACTGGCTTAAAACATTAAGCTACAGTGCATGACATAGAAATGTTGATAGATTCTGTGACAATGAATGAAATGCTAATTAAAAGTTGCGTCTCTTTGCACTTTTTTAAATTCCCAAGCAGGTAAAGCAAAAGATGTAGGCAAAGTATACTTCTCTGGCATATAAGATGAAAGTATTGGTACATCATTAATGCGTTCAACAAAAAAAATTGATAAAACAGAATTCACTTGTTTTGAAATGGAGGATCTTCCTTTTGAGAGTCTGAAAGATTCATGGTCCTTTTACAATTGATTGTGGAGATAAACCGTCACAAAGTCAAAATTCCTTTAAAGATGATGCCCTGGATGGGAACAAAAATAAATCCAATTTGAAGTAACTCAGGAGATGTTGTTTTCTCTTTTTAACCTTTGTGTGTCTGTGAATGCTCCACCTAACAGGGTGACTTGGCAGATTGAAACAGCCAGCTTTGATTTTGATTCTTCAGATTCAACATTAGCAATTAGCTCTACATTATGAAGGATAGGATTGGGCACTGCAGGACTGGGTAATGAGAAGACAAGCAGGTTATTAAAGTCAAGGTCAATCCAAAGACTTCTGCCCATTCATTTAGTAAACTACAGAGGCAAAAACAATCCAAGCTTAGGGATCTATTGAGCTAAATCAACCTAAATGTCTGGAGGGCTCAAAATTTCCACAGGTGTTGCAGTCCATTTTTATAAATTCAATTTTTACTGTGTGTATTCCTATTCAGTGCAATATCAATTTTCTGTTATTGCTAAGAGCTTGTAGCACTGCTCAATGATCCATGCAGCCTGGAATAAACAAATCAAATAGTAGTGTAATAGTGGTTCAAAACAATTAGTAATTGATCAGGTTTGTTTCAGATAGCCATTAGTTCAGCACAGTAATGGCAAAAAAAAATTGGCAAATTATATTCTGCACTTTTGAGTATAATTTAAAACAATTTCAACGTGTATATTAGGAAATGAGAAAGTTTGTGCATCTGGCAATCAGGTAACCAGTACTGGCTGGAAAAATAAAATATTAAATTGAAACATATTTGGTGACATGTGAATACACATCACACACAGTTAAATTTGTTTTGGGTTTCATCCCCCATGTTCAAGACTATTCCAACCATGACTGTGATGGGCACCACCATCGCTAGCCTACTTGTTTATTGATAACTAAAGACATTTTTAATCTTGTTAAGCTTTACTATATTATAGGAATTAAACCCAGGTTACTCCCCTGTGCATTTTCCAACCTCCCATTTAGTTGACATGATGTATTGATGACAGACAACATGAATTTGGAAAAAAGAATGCAGAAATATAGAAACTTGCAGTACAGAAAGGGGCCATTCAGTCCTTGGCACCTGTGCTGGCTCTTATGAAAGAGCAGTTATGTTTTGTTCTACAAGCCTGGTTTTGGTCTGTACCCTTGTAAATTTTTCATTCACAAAGCTCCTGGTCAATTCCCCTTAAACTTTAGTTATGGAATCATTTACCATCATTTATGGAGGTAAAAGTTTCCAGATCCTGACAATTCTGGTCTGAAACAGTTCTCCAAATATCCTCCCCAGATATCCATTAATGATATTGGATTCAATACCATTCGTTCTTGACTAATGTACCATAAGAAACATCGGTCGTGATAGTTTTTTTTCCCCCCAACCTACTCTGTCAGTTTGGAAGCCTCTATTAGATAATCTCTCAATTTACTCAACTCCAAGGAGAACAGTCCCTGCTTTTCTAGCTCCTATTACAAATCCATAGACTTCCACAATTACCTTGACTACACATCATCACCCTCAGCTGCCTGTAAGGATTCCACTCCATTCTCCCACTTCTCAATCTCTGTGCAGCAGTTCTGATCATGCCACCTTCCAAAGGGTTGCCTCAGAAATGTCCACCTTTTTCCTCAACCGCAGTCTCCCCACCATTGTGGTTGACAGGCCCGCTGCCGTGTCCAACCCAACACTCACACTTGCTGCCCTGAGTTGTCCCTTTCTCTCTAACAGTGATAGGGTCCCTGTGGTCCTCACCTCCCTCCCATTGGCTGCCGTATTCAAAGGATTGTAAACCACCATTTCCGTCACCTCCAGCTGGATGCAACAATTAGACACATATTCTCCTCCCTTCCCTTGTCAACATTCTGCAGGGACTGGTCCCTCTGAGACACCCTGGTCCACTCCTCCTCTACTCCCAACACCTCCTCACAGCCCCATATCAACTACCCATGCAATCACATTTGGTGCAATACTTAACCGCCTCCTTCCTCCCTAAGGCCCCAGACATGCCTTCCAGGTGAAGCAGAAATTTACCTGTACCTCAATCTAGTCTAGTGTATTTATTGATCACAATGTGCTCTCCTTTACAGTGGGGAAACAAAATGCGACTGTGTAACTGTTTTGGCAAATACCTACATTCTGTCCACAAAAATCATCTCAAGCTTCCAGTTGTCTGTCACTTCAACACACCACCATGTTTCCCGTGGCAACATTTCAGACCTGTTGCAGTGCTCCAGTAAAGCTCAACACAAGCTGGAGAAACAACACCTCATTTTCTGCCCAGATATCTTACAGCCTTCAGGATTCAACATCGAGTTTTACAATTTCAGAACGTGAACATCTTCCATGTTTGTTACATATCCCCACACCTCCAGGTCCTGTTTGCTATTGGTTGCTGCTAGCACAGCTAACCCATTTCCAACCATTTACACTTCTCACCCAACATTTCTCTCTCACCTATTCACAAGCAATCTGTTCGTTTGCCTAACGCTTTTCTCTCTCCTTCTGGGCACCTTCTCCATATACCCTAGTCACTCCTGTTCCCCCATCCCATCATCAGCATAAGTACCACCCTTTCTCAGTGCTGATGAAGGATCACTGTACGTGAAATGTTATCTGTTTTTCTTTCAACAGATGCTGTCAAACTTGCTGGGTTTCTCGAGCAATTGTTTAGTTCAGATTTCCAGCATCTATAGTTTTATTTGTTCGCCTGCTTTCCAGCCTCTCTTTAGAACTGAGATTGCTCAGTCCTGGCAACATCTGGCTAAGCATCTTCTTATCATTTTAAAAATCTTTACATCTTTCCTAGAATTGTCAACATACAGACAGAGGTCTAACCAAAGCTTTAGAAAATTCTAACATGATCTAATATATTCTATTCCTCTATTTATACACTTATAATATGATTAAAGATTTCAATGAAGTATCTAGAAGAATTAAGTTGATCATCAGAATATGTTAAGAAAACGCATTTTTGAAAGCTGTTGACTATCACTTCATTTAGCTAAACTATTCCAAGTTTCTTACTAGGTTCCAAATAGTGTGCACTGTTTATACGCTTTTTTAAAACCACATTGTTAAGCTGCTGTACTGTACACACACCACCCTCTGCATTAAAACAGTGCCCCTTAGGTCCCTTTTAAACCTTTCTCCTCTCACCTTAAAAGGTATGCTCTTTAGTTTTGGTCTCCCCCACTTCTGGGAAATGACTTGTCTATTTCCCTATCCACACACCCCATGTTTTATAAATCCCTATATGGTCATCCATCAGCCTCCAATGCTCTAGGGAAACAGCCCCAGTCTATTCAGCCTCTCCTTATAGCTCAAACCCTCCAACCCTGGCAACATCCTTGTAAATCTTTTCTGAACCCTTTCAAGTTTCACAACATCCTTCCTATAGCAGAGAGACCAGAATTGCATGCAGTATTCCAATAGTAGCCTAACCAATGTCCTGTACATCTTACAAAACACTGTGCATTAACAATTGCTACAAGTAGTTAGCTACTAGTAATTAGATAAACTCTGTCTACAATGTGTAAGAAACAAATTTATAAAGTGTGCACTATTTGGAACATGGTAAAAGACTTGGAATAGTTTAGCGAAATGAACTGATAGTCAATTGCTTTCAAAAATGTATTTTCTTAGCATATTCTGATGATCACCTTAATTCTTCTAGATACTTTATTGAAGTCTATAATTATCTGAAAATGAGCAAAGTCGATCAGATGAGAAATATCTTTTGGATTTCTAATTTTTTTTTGTTTGATTAAGCTAACTTTCAAGTGCTATCGATGAATGTATGGGCAAAGATACCTGTTCAGTGATCTGTTTAGGGTACAATCAGGAGAGCGACGGCTTGAACGTTCTGGTGAATGTGAAACTGGACTTAAAGTAGGTTGAGGTGGTGATGTAGTACGGTAAGAGGGGCCGTGTCGCCGAAGCTCCTGCACAGCACATTCTCTGTAAAAGCAAATATGGTGTGCCTTTAATTAGCAAAGGAAGCACATCACCTAATGCTTTAGTTTGCACCATCATTTCTCATTGGATTTATGCCAATAGCAAAGTAAATTCAGCACAAGAATAATTGAATCATATTTAAGTTTATGTTCTCGTTATCAAAGAAATTGGAGGGCACACAGCAATGTTCCATTGTAAAATTACTGAACTGTTCAAGTTAATACAAACACTTTAGAATTTAGCACCCCCAGGAGGTTTTACATAAAATTGCGTGGAATGTACAGAAACAGGTCATTCAACCTAATCAGCTTTTCCTATGTTTATGCTTGTCTCAAGCATTCTTCCAGCCTTCCTCATCTACCTATCAGCATAAAGTTCTCCCTCACTGCAGATATAGAGATTGCCTCCTTTAAGATGTAACCATATCATTCTCTTCAACCATACATATCTGAGAGGTAGAGAGTTTCATATTCTTGCCATTTCGTATAAAGACATTTCTTCTGAATTCCATTTGATTTTTTGGTGACTATCATATATTGTTGGCCTCTAGTTTCACTCTTCCCCATCAGAGGAAAAGCTCAATCTGTGCCTTCATACTCAAAATATTTCTTAATTTTTAAGGCCTATGACGTTCAGCCTCATTTTTTTTGTTGACCCAAATTAGCTAATTAAGACAACTAAACAAGCGCTACTCACGAGTGCAACAATGAAAAAAGCGAAGAGTGGGGAAAGAGAGATCAAATCAACATGGAATTGGAGGGGGAAAGATAATGCACTCTAGTCCCTGTGGTGCCCACCTCTGGAAGTCAATTTTATTTTGTAACCAGTTTACACAAACATTAACACAAACAACAATGAAGAAGCACAGCCCACCAGGGGCAATGCAATAATAACAAAAAATTAATGGAGGAGTAGGAAGAGAAGGAGGGGTTTAAATTAAAATCGACTTGAGGGGAATAATGCATCCTAGCCCATAGTGCCCACCTTTGGGAGTCAGTTCTTTTGTGACTCCCAAAGTCACAAAATGCAAACAAGTCACCTGCATTACTAAACTACCAATTAACAAGCACCAGAACAGTGCAACAATAACAAAAGAGGAGCGTTGAGAAGGAAGAAGGAGACTAAATTAAAATGGAGTTGAGTAGGGCAGGAAGCCAGTTCTTTTGCTTTATTTTGAAAAACCGACAACTAAGACACTTGAATATTAATCTAATAACTTATGGACCAGACCAAGCCCCCTCAAAATATATGAAGAAGATAGCCTAGATTTTAACTTTGTCCTGTTTTAAAGGCAAATGCCAGGTGTTGCATCCCAGATGCAATCCAATGGTCAAACTACCAGTCTTGAAGCAAAATACACTTTGTTCATACACTATATTAAAATCTAACAAAATGAAGAAGAAATTGGAATAACAACTCTACTGGAAAACATAACAAAATAGCTGATTATTTAACTACTAAACAGTAACTGTTCCAATATAGTAACATTCTATAAACACACCTTTGACAAAAACAAATTTAGTAAAATAGATTGTCTAACGTGCAATCCTCCAATCCAGGAGGGAAAAAACATCAAGGCAAAATTCAGGGAGTGAGTAGCAGGCAGGGATGTACTGCAGCTTCCAAACCCAGCTTCATGACCCCGGCAACTGCTGTGAGATTAAAAATCCTGGCTCTGTGGGTGCTTGACCCCACCCATTCAGGCTGCTCCTATTGTTCTGAATTTAGAAACAAACCCCAAGACCTAAAAAGCTGTTTACTTTATGAGTTTTGAAACAGAATGCTCATCACCTTAGATTAGACTAGATTACTTACAGTGTGGAGACAGGCCCTTCGGCCCAACAAGGCCACACCGACCTGCCGAAGTGCAACCCACCCAGACCCATTCCCCTACATTTACCCCTTCACCTAACACTATGGGCAATTTAGCATGGCCAATTCACCTAACCTACACATCTTTGGACTGTGGGAGGAAACCGGAGCACCCGGAGGAAACCCACGCAGACACGGGGAGAACGTGCAAACTCCACACAGTCAGTCGCCTGAGGCGGGAATTGAACCCGGGTCTCTGGCGCTGTGAGGCAGCAGTGCTAACCACTGTGCCACCTCTGCATCAATCTTTCTTCATAAAAAAAATCCAGAATCAAACACACTGTTTAAAGCCATAGTATTGTCAAATAACAAACACTACTCAGCAGGGGCAGTTAGAATCCAGCTCTTTTTAAAAAATTACCACAAAATCATCTCTATGACCACTTAAACAATTAAATTACAAGCACTACTAACCAGAGGCAACGGGAAACCAATCAACCTGTTCAGAGATGACATTATAAACCTCTGGAGCAGGTGGGGCTTGAACCTGGGCATTGTGTCAGAGATGGGACACTATATCAGAGCCACCAGCACTCCACCATAAGATCTTTCAAAGGGAAACCAAATCACCCACATGCCCAGTTAAAACCATGTTACAAGCATTGCCTACAAGGGCACTGCAACAACAAAGAAAAAGGGAAGGCGGGATCTAAATTAAAATCAGGTATAGGTGTGGAAGCCTGATAGTGAGCATCACCTGATCCCAATTCTGAAGCTGTGCAGGTTTACCCATAATAGGACCTACATTTCCAACATTGGCAAAAGTCAGGAGTTTGGTATGTGCTCTTGAAGGAGCCTCAGTGAGTTGCTGCAGTGTGCTTTATAAATATGTTTGCCTGCTGCTATGCACCTGTCTGTTTAAAAATAGTGGTTGGGTTTCCTATTTGTTTGAAACTACAGCTTCTATAATCTGATCGATACGAACAATGTAACATTGTTTCATTTTGGACAAGTAATTACAAAATCAATATTAAAAATGAGGTTAAAAAACCATTGTACATGTGCAAAATAAAACCATAACATGCACTTGCCTTTCAAATCGCTCAGTGCCTAACTGACGCTTTGCCATATCTAGCTCTGTTTCAAGCATTGCTGCCTTGCTCCTCAGCTGAGAAATTTCACGGGCTTGAGATGCCCTGTCAAACACAAAAATACATATTAAGCCATCGGTACGATATGCAGAAGCAAGGATGATAAATCTGGAGTTCTTAACTAATCGCTGTCAAAAATATTCACTAAAGCAGTAACAATATTCGGGATTTTAAAAAATACTCAAAAAGAAACACGAAATGAGTAATCCATTTGTGAGCCAGCTAGTTTCTTCTTGCTGTGTAACATCAATAATACATTTTTGGCAGCTGTGTTACTGGAAAACACATTTAAATATCAGGTTTTGTCTAATTATTAATGAACAATTGATGCATATCCATATGGTCAAACTATTACATCACTACAATTTCAAAATAAAGTAGTAGATTTGTACGTAAGTAAGATACAGTGAGAGGCTCTACAAATCAAAGCTACCCATCATTAGGGGCTACCACAATGATGTTAAAGTATTTGCTGATGCCTTGCTTTTGAGTCTGGAATGCCAAGTAGAATTATAATGGCTCAAAAAACATACCGCTGATAGTACCACAGACCCAGTGGAATGTCTCAAGAAAACTTGGCCCCATCTATATACGGAAAGGAAAAGGGAAAGGGAAAGGGAAAGGCAATTATGATGAGATTAGGCAAGATTTAGGATGCATATAGGATGGGGAAGGAAACTACAGGGGATGGACACTCTTGAAATGTGGAGCTTATTCAAGGAACAGCTACTGCGGGTTCTTGATAAGTATGCACCTATCAGACAGGAGATAGTTGTTGAGAGAGGTTTACTAAAGAAGTTGAAGCTCTTGTCAAGAGGAAAAGGAAAGCTTATGTGAGGATGAGGCATGATGGCTCAGTTAGGGGGCTTGAGAGTTACAAGTTAGTCAGGAAAGATCTAAAGAGAGGGCTAAGAGCCAGGAGGGGACATGAGAAGTTGTTGGTGGAAAGGATCAAGGAAAATCTAAAATCACACATGGCAATGGGTCTGGGTGGGTTGCGCTTTGGCGGGTCAGTGTGGACTTGTTGGGCTGAAGGGCCTGTTTCTACACCGTAAGTAACCTAATCTAATCTAAAAGCCTAAAGCCTTCTATAGGTATATCAGGTATAAAAGAATGGCTAGAGTTAGATTAGGGCCAATCAAAGGCCCAAAGTGAAAAGTGTGGAATCTGAGGATAAAGGGCAAGTGCTTAATGAATATTTTTTTGTCAGTATTCACGTTGGAAAAGGGCAATGTTAGTGAGAATACGGAGATACAGGCTACAAGATTAGGTGGGATTGAGGTTGACGAGGAGGTTTTATCAATTTTGGAAGATCTGAAAATAGATAAGACCCCAGGGGCAGGCGGGATTTATCCTCAGATTCTCTGGGAAGCCAGATATGAGATTGCAGAGCCTTTTGCTTTGATCTTTATATCATTGTCGACAGGAGTAGTGCCAGAAGACTGGAGGATGGCAAATGTTGTTCCCTTGTTTAAGAAGGGGAGTCAAGACAACCCTGGCAACTATAGGCCAGTAAGCCTTACTTCGGTTGTGGGTAAGACATTGGAAACTGTTATAAGAGATAGGATTTATGATCATCCGGAAAGGAATAATTTGATTAGGGATAGTCAATACGGTTTAGTGAAGGGTATTGAATTCTTTGAGAAGGTGACAAAACAGGTGGATGAAGGTAAGGTGGTTGATGTGGTGTATATGGACTTCAGTAAGGTGTTTGATAAAGTTCCACATGGTAGGCTATTGTACAAGATAAGGAATTTCAGGATTGAAGCTGATTTAGCAGTTTGAATCAGAAATTGGCTAGCTGAAAGAAGACAGAGGGTGGTGGTTGATGGGAAATATTCATCGTGGAGCTCAGTTACCAGTGGTGTGCTGCAAGGAGCTGTTTTGAGGCCACTGCTATTTGTCGTTTTTATAAATGATCTGGAGGTGGGGTTGAAGGATGGGTGTTAGCAAATTTGCGGATGATACTAAGGTAGGCAGAGTTGTGGATAGTGCCAAAGAATGTTGTGGATTACAGGGCGATATAGATAAGATGCAGGGCTGGGCTGAGAAGTGGAAAATGGAGTTTAATGCAGAAAGGTGTGGGGCAGTTCATTTGGAAGTAGTAACAAGTATGCAGAGTACTGGGCTAATGGTAAAATTCTTGGCAGTTTGGATGAACAGAGAGATCTCGGTGTCCAGGTGCATAAAGCCCTGAAAGTTGCCACCCAGGTTGATAGGGTTGTTAAGAAGGCAGATGGTGTGTTGGTGTTTATTGGTAGGGGAAATTGAGTTTCGGAGCCACGAGGTCATACTTCAGCTGTACAAGAAACTGGTAACGCTGCATCTGGAGTTTTGCGTGCAGTTCTGGTCATTGCATTATCGGAAGGATGTGGAAACTCTGGAAAGGGTTCAGAGGAGATTTACTAGGATGTTGCCTGGTATGGAAGAAAGATCTTATGAGTAAAGACTGAGTCAACTGAGGCTGTTTTCGTTGGAGAGTAGCAAGTTGAGAGGTGACTTAATGGTGATGTATAAGATAATCAGAGGGTTAGACAGGGTGGACTGTGAGAGCCTTTTTCCTCGGATGGCGAAGGCTAACACGAAGGGACATAGCTTTAAATTGAGGGGTGATACATTTAGGACAGATATCAGGGTTAGTTTCTTCACTCAGAGAGTAGTAGGGGTGTGCACTTGCCGACGTTAAGGACATATGGATAATAATGGAACAGTGAAGGTTAGATGGGCATCAGATTAATTTCACAGGTTGGTGCAACATCGAAGGCCGAAGGGCCTGTACTGTGCTCTAACATTCTATGTTCTATATAGGTTAGAGAAGTTAAGCTACTTTGATTACATCTGCATCATTCAGAATCATGGTGCCTCTGTTAAATAAAACTAACAACCTTTGCTTGTGGCTTTCTCTTCGCCTTGAGCATTAACCTCTGTAGTGCTTCAGCAGAATTCTGATTTTTAAAAAATAAATAAACCACCTCCACAAGTGAGAGGATTAATGAAAAATATTTGTGATCTGAAAATTACTTTTAGCACTTAACTTCAACAGTGACATCTTTCTCTCATCGTATGGTGCTATGCAAAACCCACCAATTATGCTCACTATCTGGCCTTCGATGAACTTCCTCTGATTTGCAGAGCATAAAGGCAGTCCAATGGGAAACAGTTGGGTGGATGAAAATCAACAAATCACCAAGGTCATCAATCAGTTCCACTAAAAAGTACATTGGGTGTTGATGTCTAAAAGCAGGCAAGACTGAGATCCCTGTGATGAGTTGAGTGACCTACTGCCCAAATTCCAAATGAAGAAGGACACTTGCATGTGAAATTGTACCCAAGCAGAGTTGTAATTTTCATGAGGAAAATGAAACACATTGAAGGGGAAAACTATTTTCTTAATTAGAAGATTACAGTGGTCAAACTCATCTTCGTAAAGGAATAACAAATGTTATGCACTGCACTTAGGAGCACAATAGGGTTGATATAGTTCATCCATAAATGGTTTTGAAATGCAAAAATAAAGTTGAATATGATGTTTTAATGTGGTCAACTACTATGCAGCAATGTAATACAGTATCGAGAAAATTGGAATGCATACTCAGAAATAGGGCTCAATTTGTAACCCATATATTTTCCATTACAAAAAGTAAGAAATTCATCTCTGCAACATTGCCTACCAGCACCCCAGTCTTAGAAAATCTACTTCATTCAAACAGAGTTGTTTGCTTCCTTCATTTGCTTCCTTCAAACAGAGTTGTTATCTCTGGTTTGTTACCTGTACCACATACTAGCGAGGCGAGGAATAGGGAAAGAGAGCCGTTGAACATGTGGCAACAGGGATGGTGCAGGAGGGAGGGATTTGGATACCTGGATAATTGGAGCTCATTCTGGGGTAGGTGGGACCTCTACAAATGGGATGATCTATACATGAACCAGAGGGGTACAAATATCCTGGAGGAAAATTTGCTAGTGCTCTTCAGGAGGGTTTAAACTAATTCAGCAGGGGGATGGGAACTTGAATTGTAGCTCCAGTGTACATGAGGTTAAGGGTAGTGAGGTCATAGATCGGGTTTCAAGGTCGCAAGGGTATACCAGCAGGTGGTTTGGAGTGTGTCTACTTCAACGCCTGGAGCATCTGGAATAAGGTGGGTGAACTTGCAGTATGGGTTGGTACCTGGCACTTTGATGTTGAGGCCATTTCGGAGACATGATAGGGCAGAGATAGGAATGATTGTTGCAGGTTCAGGAGTTTAGATGTTTCAGTAAGAACAGGGAAGGTGGCAAAAGAGAGGGAGGTGTGGCAGTGTTGATCAAGGGCAGTATTTTTCTTTATTCATTCAGGGGATGAGGGTGTCACTGACATTGCAGCGTTTATTGCCCATCCCTAATTGCCCAGAGGGCAATTAAGAGTCACCCACAATGCTGTAGGTCTGGAATCACATGTAGGCCAGACAGGTAAGGATGGCAGTTTCCTTCCCTCAAGGACATTAGTGAACCAGATGAGTCTTTCCAAAAATCAGCAATGGATTCAAGGTCATCATTAGTTTCTTAATTCCAGGTAACTTATTGAATTCAAATTCCACCATCTGCCGTGGCAGGATACAGTGGCAGAAAGCACGTTTGATGAAGACTCGTCGACTGAGGAAGTATGGGCCGAGATTAGAAACAGGAAAGGAGAGGTCACCCTTCCATTGTTTTCTATAGGCTTCTGAAAAGTTCCAGAGATGTAGAGGAAATGATTGCAAAGATGATTCTGGATAGGAGCAAAAGTAACAGGGTAGTTGTTATAGGGGACTTTAACTTTCCAAATATTGACTGCAAATGCTATAGTTCAAGTACTTTAGATGGGTCAGTTTTAGTCCAATATGTGCAGGAGGGTTTCCTGACACAGGATGTAGATAGGCCAACAAGAGGCGAGGCAACATTGGATTTGGTACTGGGTAATGAACCAGGCCAGGTGTTAGATTTGGAGATAGGTGAGCACTTTGGTGCTAGTGACCACAATTCGGTTATGTTTACTTTAGCAATGGAAAGGGATTGGTGTATTCCTCCGCAGGGCAAGAGTTATAGCTGGGGGAAAGGCAATTATGATGCAACAAGCATAAGAGGTACAGTTAGTAAGTTTGCAGATCACACCAAAATTGGAGGCGTTGTGGACAGCGAAGAAGGTTACCTCAGATTACAACAGGATCTTGATCAGATAGGTTAATGGGCTGAGAAATGGCAGATGGAGTTTAATTCAGATAAATGTGAGGTGCTGCATTTTGGGAAAGCAAATCTTAGCAGGATTTATACACTTAATGGCAAGGTCCTGGGGTAATTGCTGAACAAAGAGACCTTGAAGTGCAAGTTCATAGCTCCTTGAAAGTGGATATCCTTGCAGGTAGATAGGATACTGAAGAAGGTGTTTGGTATGCTTTCCTTTATCAGTCAAAGTATTGAGCACAGGAGTTGGGAGGTCATGCTGCAGCTGTACAGGACATTGGTTAGACTACTGTTGGAATATTGCATGCAATTCTAGTCTCCTTCCTATTGGAAAGATGTTGTGAAACTTGAAAAGGTTCAGAAAAGATTTACAAGGATATTGCTAGGGTTGGAGGACTTGAGCTATAGGGAGAGGCTGAACAGGCTGGGGCTGTTTTCCCTGGAACGTCAGAGGCTGAGGGGTGACCTTATAGAGGTTTACAAAGTTATGAGGGGCAAGTATGGGATAAATAGACAAGGTGTTTTCCCTGGGGTGGGGTAGTCCAGAACTAGAGGGCATAGGTGTAGGGTGAGAGGGGAAAGATATAAAAGAGGCCTAAGGAGCAACCTTTACATGCAGAGGGTGGTACAGGTATGGAATGAGCTACCAGAGGAAGTGGTGGAGGCTGGTACAATTGCAACATTTAAAAGGCATTTGGATGGGTTTATGAATAGGAAAGGATTTGGAGGGATATGGGCCGGGTGCTGGCAAGTGGGACTAGATTGGGTTGGGATATCTGGTCGGCACGGACGGGTTGGACTGAAGGGTCTGTTTCTATGCTGTACATTTCTATGACTCTATGACTCTATTTAGAATGCATAGGATGGGGAAGGAAACTGCAGGGGATGGGCGCAATTGAAATATGCAGCTTGTTCAAGGAACAGCTACTATATGTCCCTGATAACTATGTACCTGTCAGGCAGGGAGGAAGTGGTCGAGCGAGGGAACCGTGGTTTACTAACAAAGGTGAATCTCTTGTCAAGATGAAGAAGGAGGCTTATGTAAAGATGAGACGTGAAGACTCAGTTAGGGCACTTGAGAATTACAAGTTAGCCAGGAAGGACCTAGAGAGAGAGCTAAGAGGAGCCAGGAGGGGACATGAGAAGACTTTGGCAGATAGAATCAAGGAAAACCCTAAAGCTTTCTATAGGTCTGACAGGAATAAAAGAACGACTAGAGTAAGATTACTGCCTGTCAAAGACAGTAGTGGGATGTTATGCGTGGAGTCCAAAGAGATAGGAGAGGCACAAATTGAATATTTTTCATCAGTATTCACACAGAAAAAAGACAATGTTGTCACGAAGAATACTGAGAAACAGGCTATTAAACTAAACAGGATTGAGGTTCATAAGGAGATGGGGTTAGGAAATCTGGAAAGTGTTGAAAATAGATAAGCCCCCTGGGTTGGATGGGATTTATCCTAGGATTCACTGGAAAGCTAGGGAGGAGATTGCAGAGCCTTTGGCTTTGATCTTTTTGTTGTCATTGTCTTCAGGAATAATGGAGGATAGCAAATGTTGTCCCCTTGTTCAAGAAGGGGAGTAGAGACAACCATGGTAATTATGGGCCAGTGAGCCTTACTTCGGTTGTGGGTAAAGTGTTAGAACAGATTATAAGAGATATGAATAATTTGAGTAAGGATAATCAACACGGTTTTGTGAAGGGTAGGTTGTGCCTCACAAATGTTATTGAATTCTTTGAGAAGGTGACCAAAAGATGGTTATGTGATGTATATGGATTTCAGTAAAGCATTTGATAAGGTTCCCCACGGTAGGCTATTGCAGAAAATATGGAGTCATGGGATTGACAGTGATTTGGCAGTTTGGATCAGAAATTGGCTAGCTAAAGACGACAGAGGGTGGTGGTTGATGGGAAATGTTCATTCTGGAGTTCAGTTACTAGTGGTGTACTGCAAGGATCTGTTTTGGGGTCACTGCTGTTTGTCATTTTCATAAATGACCTGAATGAGAACGTAGAAGAATGGGTTAGTAAGTTTGCGGATGACACTAAGGTCGGTGGAGTTGTGGACAGTGCCGAAGGATGTTGCAAGTTACAGAGAGACATAGATAAGCTGCAGGAGAAGTGGCAAATGGAGTTTATTGTGGAAAAGTGTGAGGTGATTCACTTTGGAAGAAGTAACAGGAATACAGAGTACTGAGTTAATGATAAGATGCTTGGTAATGTGGATGAGCAGAAATCTCTCAGTGTCCCTATGTACATAGATCCCTGAAAGTTAACACCCAAGTTGATAGGATTGTTAAGCAGTCATACGGTATGTTAGCTTTTATTGGTAGAGGGAGTGAGTTTCGGAACCATGAGGTCATGTTGCAGCTGTACAAAACTCAGGTGTGGCCGCTCACTTGGAGTATTGCATAAAATTCTGGTCGCCGCATTACAGGAAGGATGTGGAAGCATTGGAAAGGGTGCAGAGGAGATTTACCAGGATATTGCCTGGTATGGAGCAAAGATCGTATGAAGAAAAGCTGAGGGACCTGAGGCTGTTTTCATTAGAGAAAAGAAGGTTAAGAGGTGACTTAATAGAGACATCCAAGATGATCAGAGGATTAGATAGGGTGGACACTGACAGCCTTTTTCCTCGGATGGTGATAGCTAGCATAAGGGGACATAGCTTTAAATTGAGGTGTGATAGACATACGACTGATGTCAGAGGTAGGTTCTTTACTCAGAGAGTAGTGAGGGCATGAAACTCCCTGCTTGCAATAGTAGTAGACTCGTCAACCTTATGGACATTTAAATGGTCATTGGATAAACATGTGGATTATAATGGAATAATGTAGGTTAGGTGGGCTTCAGATTGGTTTCACAAGTGGGTGCAACATCGAGGGTCGAAGGGCATCTACTGCACTGTAATGTTCTATGTTCAGACTCAATCATTTGAATTCTCCTGATTGACTACCCATTTTCTACCTACCTTAAATTTCGGCTTATCCAAAATGTAGTTGATATTATTCCAGCTTGCACTTCAATGCTAGTATCCGGTCCATCATCATTTTAATTTTAGAATTCACATTCTCACAGAAAGTCTCAGAATTATTATAGCATATAATGAGGCCATTCAGCCCTTCGTACCTGCACCAATTCTATACCTAGTGCCAATCTCCTGCCTTTTCCCCATACCTCAGCACATCATTTCTATCCAGATAATTATCCAATGCCCTCATTCTTGTACTCAAATATTTCTTTCATAGTCTTGCACCTCTATCTCTATAACCCGCATGTACCTCTGATCTGCATGATCCTACATTAGTCTCTTGTATGCCTCCTACGTACTTCACTCTCCATTGTTATTCCTGCCTTCAGCTACCTAAGTTCTAAACTTTATAATTTCCTACCTAAATATCCATGCCTTTAGGATTTTCCTTGAAAGCTGTTTCTTTGTCTAAGCTGTTGGTCACCTAAACTGATACTTCATTCTTTGGAACAATGTCAATTTTTCCTGATTGCTCTCCAGGTCAGTGCCTTGTGATGCTTTAAAAGGTGCTATTTAGATGCAAGTTGCTTATGTAAAGTGGAGGTTACTAAATTACACATTACAGCAAGATTTAGAAGTAGCTCATTGTATGTAAGTTGATTTGGGTAAATGAGGCGAGTCTTTATTCAAAAGTAGGTTCTTTCTTTAAACCCCTTATTTTGCTTATGGAACAGGTCTCCACAAAACTTTATTACTAGAAAAAAATATTTTTTAAAAATCAGAACAAAGACGTTTTGTTTTAAAAAGTGCTCAGAAACCTATGTTCTCTGAGGGCATAACACTTTTAAGATCACCTCCAAAAGAATTAAGAGACTAGGTTTTATTTATTACTCTGAGGAAAATACAAAATAAATAGCTGGGAAAAAAAACTTAGAAGAAAATTCAATAAATCTAGGGAAATGGATTGAAGTGGTTATCCTTTTTGGGATCATTACCACCATACGTGGGTGCTCTGGGTGCTCCAGTTTCCCTCCCATAGTGCAAAGGTATGCAGGTTAGGTGGTCTGGCCATGATAAATTGCCCACAGTGTCCAGAGATATGCAGGCTATGTGGGCTAGCCATGTGAAATGCAGGGTTACAGAGATAGGGTATGAGGAAGGGTCTGGATGGGATAGTCCAGAGGGTGGACTCAATGGCCTGCTTTCACACTGTAGAGATTCTATAATTCTATTAGAAATAGGAGACGAATTGGCAATTAAGCCCCTCAAACCTGCTCGACCATTTAACATGATCATAGCTGATCTCATCTCAGCCTCAGTTCCACTTTCCTGCCTGATCCCTACAACCCGTTAACCCATTACTAATTAAAAATTTATCTTTCTCCTCTTTATATTTATTCAGTGTCCAGTAGTCCTCCACGGTTTTGGCAAGTGAATTCCACAGAACCTTTGTTAGAGAAGTAATTCCTCATCATTTCAGTTTTTAAGTTTACTACGCCTTAGCCTAAAACTATTACTGTTTGTCCTAGATTGCCCAACTAGGGAAATATCCACTGGGCTAAATGACAATCTGCTGTAACACTTATGATTGTGTCTACTGATTCCCAAGGATAATCAAAATAAAATACAGAGCAGCAATTCATCACATATATCTAATGTTTAGTGTTAATTTCACCAACCTGCACCTGTTCTTCCATTTCCCACAAGTGATTAGAAGGACCAGATCTGACACTGACATTCATTGATTTTTTTCACTGAGCTAATCATATTGGTGAAACAAAAACTGAATTGCAAAATGAGACTTGTATCAGAAAAACTCACTTAATAAAAGAAATTCCAATTGTCAAAAAGTGGAGCTGTTACATATGCAGACAATCAGCAAAAAGCACGTATAAATGTAGTACTTACAGTTTACTATCAGCTAAGGAAAGCTTATCTTTAAAGAGCTGTAGTTCCGTCTCTTTCTCTTGAGTGACCATCTGGCTTTGGAACTTTTTCTCCCGATTAGATGCCAACAAAGATTCCAGATTTTTTATTGAAGTTCTCTCACTTGAAAGCTGGTTTCTTAAGAGCTCTATTTCAGAGCGGGCTGATTCAAGTTCATTTAGAACCTTATAGAATCAGAGGAAATACTGATGCATTTTTGAAAGCACGATACTATGTTCAGTGAACAATGTGGTTATTTTACAATGTTGGCTAAAGGCTAAACCTCTAAATGTTTGCGTTATGGTGGAAAACAATTTTTACGGTTCTATTAAAATTTCCCTCCAATAATTATAGGTTAAAGCACCTTTTGAACTAATATAAAAAAGCTTTGATCAATAAACATCCTTATAAAGATGATATAAGTTTCCTTTGAGAATGCTATGTTCAGTGTTAGCTTTCAAGAATTAACCTTTACTGTACTCTGGGTAAGCCTTATTGAGCTGCTGGAGTCAGTGCTGATCAAACATCTTTCATTAATACGTTTTTAGGTTAACATGCAGCAAAATTGAATGAAGACAGGCATAAACAAGTCAGGTACTAATTTCTTTCAGCACGACTTCAACCTCCAGAATTGATGAGAAGGATTGATGACAATGAACAAAACAAAAAAAACCTCAAGGATAATAGTTCAATTCAATCCATCAAATCTTACTCACTTAGCACCTGCTGTAATGTGCATGAGATAGTTATAAAGTAAAAGTTAAGGCAAGAAAATCTGATATAAAATATGAAAGTTTGGTGGAACATTAGAAAGGAGGGAAAACCCAGTGGGCAAAGGTATTCATGAGTAAAAACCTAAAATTGCAATGAAATGACTGTTTTAACTGAGACAGATAACATATCACCACTGTAGAAGGTTCAAGACAGCAAGTGTTTGCACTGCTGTGTCTTGCATTACTTTCCTTGGTTGGGTCAGCTATGTAGGTACTTGCTCTCCAGATAGAGTGCAGCACTACGAAGGAACAAGAAGCTGCTATCGTAGTCTCTGAAATGACATGGAATGGTGTTGAGGGAGTACAAACAGTTAAAAAAGAAAGAAAAGTTGATCCTGAAATACTTCTTGAATGAACTCTAAATGAGCTTAACTGTCAAACAAATATTTGGAGGATTTGGGAAAGGTTATACGTTATTATACTTTTCAGCCTCTCCATTGCGAGGTTGAAGCAGGAGGAGGAGGAAATTGGCTGGAGCACAAGCATTACTTTTTTACCAACATTTACATTTTATGAAGCAAATATTTAATATCTATGGCAGAGGGAGGAGTGGGCAGAGGAACAAGAAAGGAATAAATGGGTGACCTGTTTTAAGGGCGCAAACTTATCCCACTTTGCTACAAGCAATATCCAGCCCAATATCATAGCAGTTTGGTGTTCCTGACATCAGTTCATTTATGAAACCAGAGTTGCTTTGGATGCACCACAGAGAGTTGGCGGGGGGGGGGGGGGTTGTATGGGGACATGGAGGGATAGGCTGGAGCACTACAATTCCAGATTTGTTCCAAGTCAACAGGAAACAGTCAAAATGAAAGCTCTTTTCTCAAGTTCTATTCCAAACTATGGGAGAAGAAGGAAAACACTGGCAGTAATTCTAAAACCTCCTGACATTCCTTCGATATAGGTACCAATTCTTGCTTGTTAATGTAAAAGTGACATAATGAAACCTGACTTTTTTGATAAATATATTAATATGAATAATTGAATCATGCACAAGGCCCACTGGACAAAATTTGCCCTTTAACATTACCCTCCATGTGACACAAGGCTGGGCAAATCACATCACACTCAATAAACAAAATTTTAAAAAATGAACTAAATGCTGGAAATCAGAAATAAAAGCAGAAATTGCTGAAAAATAACTCAGAAAGTCTGGCAGCATCTGTGGAGAGAAAGCAGAGTTAATGTTTCAGGTCCAGTGACTCTTCTTCAAAACTGATTGTAGCTCAGAAAAGATTGGTATATATACTGGCGATGGGGTTGTGGAGGGGTAAGAGTAAACATTAGGTGGGGATGGAGCCCAAATAGAAGAAAAAGAGTTGGGCAGACAAAGGAATAGGTAAAGGTCAGCCTGGGTGAATGAATAGCTGCTAATGGGACCATTAGTGGCTGACAATGGGTGGTTTGTAATGATAAGACCTGGTGTGTTGGGAGTTGGGGTAAGGACTTGGGTGAAGGTGCTCAGGCCTTAAAATTATTGAACTTGATAATGACTCCTGAAAACTGCAGGATCTCCAAGTGGAAAAAGTCTGTTCAGCTTGTGCTGAGCTTTGCTAGAGCACTGCAGCAAGCCAGAGACAGAGATAATGACCAGAGAACACGGTGGTGTATTGAAGTGGCAGGAAACAGGAAGCTCAGGATCATTTTTGCAGACAAAATGTAGGTGTTCTGCAAAGCGGTCACCCAGTCTACATGTTGCTTCCCCAATGTACAGCGGACCACATTGTGAGCAGCAAATACAGCAGACTACATTGAGTGAACTGCAGGTAAATCATTCCTTCACTGGAAGATGTGTCTGGGGCCTTGGATGATGAGGAGGGAGGAAGTAAATGGGTGGATGTTACATCTTCAGCGATTGCATGGGAATGGGACGTGGAGGTGTGGAGAGGTGTTGTGAGTGAAGGAGGAGTGAACCAATGTGTCCCTGTGGATTAGTTCCTGTGGAAAGGCTGACAAGGGAGTGGAGGGGAATATGTGTCTGGTGGTGACATTCCACTGAAGGTGGAAGAAATGGCGACTAATAATACACTCGTTACAGTCTTTTGGATGACAGTGGATATTGTGATATCTAACCACTATGCTAAGGAATAAAAGGAAGGGAGATGTTTAATTTGAACACTGAAATTGAGAGCCTGGTTTGAAACTTACTGCTGTTGTAATGGTTTCCTGTGGTTTGGGAAACCTGGCTGTCAAACAGGGGTAGCATTGTTGGCTCACTAACATTATTGCCACTATCAACATTGCCCGCAGCTCAGAAAGAACAGAATTTCTCACCAGATACCCCTCACGGAAACCTCTCCTTATGTCAGCCTTCCTAATCACAGTTTACTACCTACCAAATAGCTGGCAATACCCTCAGGGCTCCTCAGCTGTGGCCTGTTGCTACGAGTGAACCATCCTATCCATTGGCTAAGCTATTCAATTGGCCATTTGCCTGGTAGCAAATTGGGATACATTATTTTAATGTCAGTAGGACCAGTGTGATCCAAATCTGTCCAATTCTCTGGCTGTTTTTGATCTCACGCATTCCAGCTCCATGGAAGCACAGAAGGTTCTTACTTCCAAAAAGGTATCACATTTACAGCAAATGAATTAACTGCATTCCAACAGACTAGATGGGTAATAAGATAACAAGTGAAAGCATATAATTTACTCCAGGCTTTGCAGAAAACCTGAAGAAAAATTCTGTATGTCAGGCCCACATGTTGCTATTATATGAGAGACACATTGACAAAATAAAGTATTAATAAAGTATTAAACAATTATAATTTTTCTATGTTACATACTTGCTCCATCTCCTTATTTTTGTTGGCCACCTGCCTCATTATCATCTCTTTGTTCGAATCCAGCTTCAAACAGAGCTCTTGAGTGGATGTGAGGTCAGTGAGGGCTGTGCTCTTTTCATTTTGGACTTGACGAAGTTCATCTTCCAGCTTCATTATCAACTTATTAAGTGAGCAAACCTGGGCTTTATATGCATTCCTAGCAGCCTCTTGCTACAGAGAAAATCCATTTTTGCATGTTAAAAATGTGGGAAAATGAAAATGCAGAAGAATTCTGAGGAAAATATAAATCTTTGTTGAAATTACATGAAAAATACACCCAAAATTAGAAATTAATTGAATTCTATTCCCGAAAATAAACTTGCAGCTACTTTGTAAATGAACTGTCAACTGCACTGATGCTAATTTCAGATTCACTTGAAACTGTCAAAATAGATTTTTTAAAATCAAACTCACCTTCTTGAGAGTTCTACCTTTACATAATAAAGCATCTGTTAACAACAGAAAGTTTGCTGCACATATACTATTGTGTATTACAGTAAATAATGGATTATAAATTAACCAGTTCTTACCTCCTCAATTTCTTTTTCAAGTGAGTTAACTTTATCGCACATTCTGCGATTCTCAGCTTTCACAGTAACAAGCTCCATCTGAACTGAACTGAACTCTCCTTCTATTTGGCGAGCTTTCAATTCCCAGGTCTCTGTCTGTGCATTAGTTCTACGACACTGCTCCATCAGATTAAAATTCTCATTTTCCTAACAAACGTATATGATATCATCAATCCACAAAATCTCTCAAACTATTTTTTATAGCTATAATCTTAAAGACAACTTTTATGATAACACTTGGGCATTTTATCTTCCAGAATATATAAAAATCGAATATCGTAAATTATTGCATGGCTGCATCTGGAAATAAGAAAGAAGCTTACAGATTGGGCCTCCTTCCTGAATCTGCCTGTCACCACAATGGGATTGAGACATTCTTACCCAGTTTCTCACAACAAGATCTGGACAAGCCAAACGCCAACTCGAGGACATCTCTTCCTACTGCCCACTCGACCATGACCCCACCCCCCATCACCAAACCATCATCTCCCAGACCATACAGTCCCACCCACAGCTTCCAACTTCATAGTCCGGCAACTCCGCACTGCCCGGTTCTACCTCCTTCCCAAGATCCACAAGCCTGACCACCCTGGCCGACCCATTGTCTCAGCATGCCCTGCCCCACTGAACTTATCTCTACCTACCTCGACACTGTCCTATCCCTCCTAGTCCAGGAACTCCCCACAAACGTTCGAGACACCACCCACGCGCCCCACCTCCTCCAAGACTTCCGTTTCCCTGGCCCCCAACGCCTCATCTTCACCATGGATATCCAATCCCTCTGCACCTCCATCCGCCATGACCAGGGCCTCCAAGCCCTCCGTTTTTTCATCTCCAGACGTTCCCAACAGTACCCTTCCACCGACACTCTCATTCGTTTGGCCGAACTGGTCCTCACCCTTAACAATTTCTCCTTCGAATCCTCCCACTTCCTCCAGACCAAAGGGGTAGCCATGGGCACACGTATGAGCCCCAGCTATGCCTGTCTCTTTGTTGGCCACGTAGAGCAGTTGATCTTCCGTAATTACACCGGCACCACTCCCACCTCTTCCTCCGCTACATTGATGACTCCATTGGCGCCACCTCGTGCTCCCGCGAGGAGGTTGAGCAATTCATCAACTTCACCAACACATTCCACCCTGACCTTAAATTTACCTGGACCATCTCTGACACCTCCCTCCCCCTCCTGGACCTC
>NC_057715.1:98049882-98057897 GCF_004010195.1 Chiloscyllium plagiosum | reverse complement strand
AATGCCTCATCTTCCGCCTTGGAACACTTCAACCCCAGGGCATCAATGTGGACTTCAACAGCTTCCTCATTTACCCTTCCCCCACCTCATCCTAGTTTCAAACTTCCAGTCCCCTTGACTTGTCCGGATTTGTCCGACCTGCCTAGCTCCTTTTCCACCTATCCACTCCACCCTCTCCTCCCTGACCTATCACCTTCATCTCCTTTCCCACTCACCCATTGTACTCTATGCTACTCTCTCCCCACCTCCACCCTTCCCTAGCTTATCTCTCCACTCTTCAGGCTCTCTGCCTTTACTCCTGATGAAGGGCTTTTGCCCGAAACGTCGATTTTGCTGAAGCTCCTCAATGCTGCCTGAACAGCTGTGCTCTTCCAGCACCATTGATCCAGAATCTGGTTTCAAGCATCTGCAGTCATTGTTTTTACCTTGGCAATTCTTGTCCACTCAGTGTATAATCCCTAAGAAGGCACAACTTTGGTTCTGTTGATGCTTTCCAAATATACAGGCCTACAAGACTATCAAAATATGTATCAATACAAACCACATCATCTGCAATACAACCTGATAATGTTTTGCACAACTCCATTAGTCTATAGAAAACCTGGCCAAGCTTTTTCTCATCCTTTTTTATTCATTCGCAGCACGTGGGCAGCACTGACCAGATCAGCACTTATTACCCGTTGCCAATTTCCCAAATAAGTCTGGGTCTGGACAAATAAGGACGGTAGTTTCCTTCCCTAAAAGACATTAATGAACCAGGTGGGCTTTTCCGACAATCCGCAATGGCTTCATGATCATCAATCAACTCTTAATTCCAGATATTTATCAAATTCAAATTCCACCATCTGCCACAGCAGGATTCGAACCCAGGACATTATCAGGTCTTTGGATTCATAATCCAGTAGCAATAGCATTAGGCCATTGCCTTCCCTAGTTTCTGAAATTTTTTCTTTCCAACTTCATTCAATGGAGGAATTTTATCAAAATAAAAGGAATTTTGGAATAATGGTGAAACCTGGGAGAAAAATACTAATGGGCTTATTGAATGTGTTTCGTACTTCTCTCAAAATTTCTTTCATAAGATTAATCAAACCTTGTGAAAGTCTCACTGCATTTGTACATCGCCTTTCATGACCCCAGGACACTCTGCAGTATTTAACAGCCAAAGTACTTAGGGCACTGTAATGATGTAAAATGTAAGGTTCTTTCATGTTTATTGATGTATTTAGGTTCTTAATGAGAAAGTCAAGCATTATTCTACAAATCAAAATGATGTTATGGGTGGCATGGTGGCTTAGTGGTTAGCGCTGCTTCCCCACAGGGTCAGGGTTTGAGTGTGTGATTGCCTGGGTGGAGTTTGCACATTCTCTCGTGTCTGCAGGGATTTTCTCCAGGAGCTCTGGTTTTCTCATACTGTCCAATGGCATGCAGGCTAGGTGGATTGCTGATAGTGTCTAGGGTGGATTAGTCATGAGAAATGCAAGGTTACAGGGATAGGGTAGGGATTGGTCTGGGTGGATGGTCTTCGAAGGGTTGGTGTAAACCTATTGGGCTGAATGGCCTTCTGCCACACTATAGGAAGTTTATGATTACTGAAGGTTAGACAGAAGCATCACCAGGCTGAACAAACAGACCAATTCTTTTGCTCCATTGCATGCATAGATAGAGATGTAGTAGTGGCTCACAGACATAATGTGATAGCCAAACAAGCAGTATAATTTAGGAAAGAGAAAAGTAAACAAGATGTTTGTCATTGATAAGTTAATTAACTTTTGCTATATAATCGATGTGGGCATTTCAGAAGGAGGCATGAATGTGGAAGATTGAATCGCTGTCAAACCTGGAGAAATGTCTTTCTCCCCAGATAGGGGATTTAATTTGTCTTTACTAGTAATTTCCTTCACTTCCATATCTCCTGGAGCATGGACTTTGATACAACTCCTTGGGCCCTTACCCAAGTGCTCATGGACATTGTTTTTAACTCAGTCTGGACAGTGAGAGTCAGGATGTTATATCTACAAAACTGGTGTCACTGTGAGAATCTGATTCTGTCTACAATAGTTATCTACACACACATCTTTTCAGGCTTCTTAAAGAGAAATCTTCAGGATAGAATAAGGAGGAAAAGAGAGGCTTTTAGCAGTTATGAGACAGCAATTCAAATGAGGTTCTAGTGGAGAATAGAAAGTGCAGGGGGAGCTTAAGAAAACAATTAGGACAGCAAAGAGGAGGCTTGAAAAACTACTGGTGGGTAACAGTAAGGATAACACAAAGACATTTTATAAGTACATTACTAGCAATCGACAAACCTGGGAAAAACAGTAGAACTCACTTGAGATCAAAGTGGAACTGAAAAGATATAGCTGAGGTTTTAAATGAGTGTTCTGCATCTTTATTCATAATAGAGAAGAGATGATGAAGTTCTAGAAATCAGGAGGGGAATGGTGACATACTTGAAAAAATTCACATTGAGTGGGGAGGAGGTATTAGCAGGCTTGAAAATAGACAAATCCTCAAAAGCCCAGATGAAATGTATTCAAGGCTTCTGTGGAAGGCAAGGGAGGAGACTACAGTCGCTGTCAATTCCGCTGGCCAGAAAACTGAAGGACAGCTAATATAGTACCAGTATTCAAGAAGGGTGGTAAGGATAAACCAGGAAAATACCATCCAGTCACTCTAAAGTCTGTGATAGGGAAACGATTGGAAAAAATAGTGAGGGATAGATTTAACTCCAGTTAGTGAGACAAGGATTAAATAAGGACAGTCAGCTTGGCTTTATAAGGAGGAAATCATGTCTAACAAATTTGATTGAACTTTCAAGGTGCTAACTAGGTCTTTCAATGAGAGTGGCGCATTTGACAGACAGGTAGTCACATGGGCTTCAGTAAGTCTTTTGACAAGGTTTTGCATGGCAGACTTATTAGGAAGCTAAGAGATCAAGGTAATTTGGTAAATTGAATCCAAAATTGGCTTAATATTAGGAAAAAGAGAGTGATGGTCAAAGGGTGGTTATGTGACTGGAAACCAGTGTCTAGTGGTATACCGCAGGGTTTAATGCTCGGTTCTTTCCTAGTTGTTTTGTGGCTTAAATACCTAGGCATGAATGTAGGAGGTTTGATCAGTAATTTAATGGATGAACAAAAATTGCTCTATTCCTGATGAAGGGCCTTTGCCCGAAACGTTGATTTTCCTGCTCCTCCTGCCTGACCTGCTGTGCTTTTCCTGCACCACTCTAATCTAGACAAAAATTGGTGGTCCAGTAAATTGCAATTAGGAAAGCCCAAGATACTGGATGATTTAGACAGGCTGGTCAGATGGGCTGAACAATGGCAAATGGAATTTAATCTTGGAAAGTGTGCATTTTGAGAGAACCAGCAAGGCAGGGGAGTTCACATTGAATGGTAGGACTCTAAGAAGTACAGGGAATCAAAGGAACCTTGGTGTGCATGTCCACCAAGATGCTTAAAGGCAGCAGGACAGGTCAATAAGGTGGTTAAGAAGGCATATGGGACACTTGCCTTCATTTATCAAGGCATTGAATGCAAGAGCAAGGAAGTTATGATACAGCTGTGTGTAATATTTGGTCACAGCTGCAGTACTCTGCGCAGGTCTGGTTGCCAGACTATCGGAGTGACGTAATTGCACCAGGGAGAGGATGCAGTCAAGATTCACTAGGATGTTGACTGAGCTGGAGCAATATTGCTATGAAGAGACATGAGATAGGCTGGGATCATTTTCCTTACAGCACAGAAGGCTGAGAAGGGATCTGAGGTGGGTGTACAAAGTTCTGAAGGGCACAGGCAGGATAAATAGGGAGAAACATTTCCCCTCACTAGAAGGGGGCACAGCAGCAAATTTAGAGGGGATTTAAGGAAACATTGCCCAGAAAGATTGTGCTACTCTGGAGCAACTGCTTAAAAAAGGTGATATAGGTGGGAACCCTCAAGAAATTTATGAACTATTTAGGTGAGCACTTGAAATACCATAGCAGACAAGGCTACAGGTCAAGTGTTGGAAAATGGGATTCAAACAAATGGATTTTTGATGAGCAACACAGACACCATGGGTCAAACGGCCTCTTTCCATACTATAAAAACTCTAATACTCTGACTTTGTACAACTTTCATTTTCATGCACCCATGATGGGACATTGGTAGAGATATTGATAGTTGGTCACCTCTTCTATTCGCAAATGCTGCTGACTGGATACTAACGGTGACATGTTTGCAATCAATTATCAGAAAACCAGGAACTACTGCAAATTCCCAGTCTTGGTGGCAAGGTGGTTCAGTGGTTAGCACTGCTGCCTCACAGTGCCAGAGACCCAGGTTCGATTCCAGCCTTGGGCAACTGTGTGAAGTTTGCGCATTCTCCCCGTATCTGTGTGGGTTTCCACTGGGTGCTCTGGTTTCCCTTCACAGTCAAAAGATGTGCAAGCTAGATGGATTATCCATGGGAAATGTAGGGTTACAGAGACAGGGTAGGGGAGAGGATAAAAATCTTAGGCCGAAGGGCCCATTCCTGTGCTGAATAGTTCTCTCCTGCTGCTGTTGGTTAAATATGAGGAAGATGATATGGTGAAGAGGGGACCTCTTTACTGCAGCTATATATACACTGTGGATTGTGATTTGAGGTTGACATCTCCTGTATCAGAAAAATTAAAAGGGGCAGTCACTAGTAACGCATTCCCTTACTCCAGCATTATGTAGGTTCTGTGACAGGAGGCTGAAGAGGCTTGCAACAGTCTTTTGGAGAAGCACAACCTCCTGAGGCACAGCTCCAGATAGCTTCAAAATGATGACTTAGCTTGTAGCTCACGTGCTAGGTGGGTGTGATTTTCTACAAGCAGTCTACTCATTTGTTATCTTCTGAGAGATCCAGTTCTTCTTGTGCTGATTGGTGAAGTTATTGCTGCAGCTTCTCCATTTCCTCACATAACAAGTGCTCTTGCACTCAAAGTAAATTAGCAATAAATAGTACCCAAAATCAGTACAGAAAGCCTTCTGAGTAAGACAAGACAAACAAGTTGCAAAAGTAATGTTAATCTCATAAATCTGCAGCTAAGGAACCTTTTAAATACTCTTCCAGTGATTCGATCAATCCCACAGATTTCTTCTGAGGATCAGACACTGTGGGAGGCCTGCTGTTAGCTTTAGCTAAAATAGTGCTGGGATATCAATTGTATTCCAGAATCTTAATTTTCATATGTTCACAAAGTGCCCACCCGCCTTTTGCAAGTTCTTGGCCCAGTTCCAAAATCTGCATGATTTAAATGGTGGCGGGAGAAGGACAAAAGGAATACTATCACAATTTTAACCAATTGCCTTTCCCACTCATGTTCCCATCAGGTGGGCAAAGTTAAAATTGATTATTCTAATAGCATTCTTACAAATAGTCCAAAAAGATCAATTCACTTAAAGCAGTCAAGATTCAAATCTATGCTTGCTGAAAAACTGAGAGAATTATATTTAGTTACTGACCTTGCCACTAAGCAAATTCTCCACCTTGGATATCTCAGTGATGTAGTCCTGGACTTTGATCTTCAGGTCTTTATTTTCCTGAATAGATTCTTCCAGTTTACGGTTCATTGACTATAACAAACAGGATATGCATTGACTGAAATACATCAGATCTGTAAATTGTCAAATTTACATTTATACTATCAATAGAAAACACATCTTAAGCTTTGCATAAGATTTTGTAATTTTTGAACATGGATATCTGAATTCATTTACATTTACATAGTCTCCCCTCACCATGTATGGAGCTAATCTGAATTGCTGTACTTGCATCAAAGTGGATGACCTCACTCTTCCCCAAAATGAGCTCTATTTTCAAAGTTTTGCCAGTCAATATACAGTATTAGGTTGCTTTGGGACTGTGATCTGGGCCCTTAGCCTGGACTTCACATGGTGTGCTCTCCAAGTCTTCTAAAAGGCATTGTCAATATCAGTTGCTTCTGGGCCAGCCAGCCTATTAAGAAGGCAGTGGGCTCTTGATACCACTGGCCCAACAAAGAGGGCTGTGTGGGTCAGACCAACAACCAATTTTCCACTTCAATAAGCAACAAAATAGAGTGGGATATATAACAAGTGGTCAATTCCCCTACTGTCACTTAAATTAACTATCTCCAAGGAATCAAAATCATGTTTACAGTTCAAATTATAAGTGATTAGAGGGCTAATCGGTGAAGAAAGCAACAGAAAGTAACATGCTAGAGGGCAGTAGGAAGGGGAGCACAAATGGAGACAAAAGACAAAAGGATGGAATGAGAAAGAAGCAAATGCAAAGAATATCTTTCAGTTTTTGTGGCAATGTAGAGTGGTGAAAAGTATTTTGTGCAAGGAGAACCAAATCCCTTTCAAATGGGAGAGAAAAATGTCCAAGAAAATTGAGAGGCAAGGGGATACTAAAGGTTAGTGTGACGAGGATGAGGTTAAGTCTCAGAAGGACCAGTCTAACCAACAGCTACCGTAGGAATATGCATTGTGAGCTTAGTCAAGAGTAAACTAATGCATTTTGGAATGAATATACACATCATGGTGTGGCAAAGTGTGATCTTAGAGAGCAGGGTGGCATTTGATTTTGGCTGGGATGGCCAGGGCAGATTTAACATGCTCAGCAGAGTTTTAAGGAAAAGGCGAGCTTTGTATGGAGCAACTGGCATTATTATAGATCTATATGCCCCAGGTTGGTGAGGCAGTCAGAATATATACCAAGATGGCCAGTAAAAATAACAAATTATTGAAGTTAAAATAAGTATGATCTGTAATTAAAACAATTCCAACACTTAAACATATGCATCATTTAAATACTACTGCCAAACCATGGAACTGCAATCAAACTCAAATAACTAATATACCGTAGTAATGTTTTAGCACCACCTAATGTTAGCAAGACTGAAATACCCATGACAGCACTTGGATCTATTAGACCTAGAGATTTGATGGTGGTTTGGCAATTGATCAAGAGCAAAGCAGGTGCCTAAGTCTCCAAATGACAGATGCACAGGGATTGCCCAGTAACAAGTCACAGACCACCAACTCGAAGAACATTAAAATAATTGCCATACAAATAGCCTGGTAACAACTTGAGTTTAAGTCAGTTTACTGTATTTGCAACGTTGGTGTCACATTTGACCCTGAGATAAGCTGCTATCACATTTTCACTGTCTGATCTTGCCCTGTGTCAACTCATCTGCTGATGAAACCCTCATTCTGGTCTTTACTGCCTCTGGACTTCACTATTTAAAAGTTTCCAGGCTGGTCTCCCACTTTCTACCCAACATAAATTTGAGGTAAACCAAAATTCTACTTTTTCTCATTACAGGAGAAAATGATCCCTGATAAGCCAAAAGACTCAAGGCAGGTAGTGGGTGCTGGATATTTGTCCATTATGACAGGAAGCTGGCCCTGGTAGGCAAAGACCAGGATCGTGCCTGTGGAGCTACAGAACCCTCCATGTTCCGGCAACCAATTAAGAAGCACCTGCTCTGAAGAAGGATTACTGGAGCCAAAACGTTAACTCCTATTTTATTACACAGGTACTGCCAGATCTGCTGAGTTTTTCCAGCAATTTCTGCTTTTGTTTAAGAAACATTGTTGATTGTCGTGCAACTCTCTCACCATCCCTCCTGTGAATTTAGAACATAGAACATAGAACAATACAGCACAGAACAGGCCCTTCGGCCCACGATGTTGTGCTGAACATTTGTCCTAGCTTAAGCACCCATTCATGTACCTATCCAATTGCCACTTAAAGTTCGCCTTTGATTCTGACTCTGCCACTACCACAGGCAGCGCATTCCATGCCCCCACCACTCTCTGGGTAAAGAACCTACCCCTGATATCTCCCCTATACCTTCCACCCTTCACCTTAAATTTATGTCCCCTTGTAACACTCTGTTGTACCCGGGGAAAAAGTTTCTGACTGTCTACTCTATCTATTCCTCTGATCATCTTATAAACCTCTATCAAGTCACCCCTCATCCTACGCCGTTCCAACGAGAAAAGGCC
>NC_057715.1:98019712-98048431 GCF_004010195.1 Chiloscyllium plagiosum | reverse complement strand
TGTTTCCTCAATCTTATGTAAGCCTCCTTCTTCCTCTTTACAAGACATTCAACCTCCCTCGTCAACCAAGGTTCCCTCACACGACCATCACTTTCCTGCCTGACAGGTACATACATATCAAGGACATGTCGTATCTGTTCCTTGAAAAAGTTCCACATTTCCACGACATCCTTCCCTGACAGCCTCTGCTCCCAACTTATGCTCCTCAGATCCTGTCTTACAGCATCGTATTTACCCTTCCCCCAATTGTAAAACCTTGACAACATACCACAAACTGCATCCTTTGCTTGTGATGTGCTCTCATTTTTGTGTCCTGCAATCACCATTGACATGACCATGATGGATACAGTCAACAGAGCTGCCCCACAAGACATGCCCACTCTGACAGTCCACCTCTGATGGTCAGAACACTGATACCTCAAAGCAATCATCGACAAGCAAAACTCAGATACTGACACCTCAATGTGCATTTTATCCGGATTAGAGTCAGTAACCCTTGCAGGTGAGCACTTCACTGCCATGTCTCCACCAAGAAAAAGCGAGCCCAGGTTACTGGCAGCCTCACAGTCTGCTGAACACATACCAGGACCTATATTCCACCACTCTCACTGTTGCTGCTCAGCATCACAGCAAAATATTATGGGGATGAGGGATCTTCACCTCACTCCAGGTGCCCCCTCCTCACAAGGAGACAGGGAGGTGCCAGTAGGTATCCAGCCAGAGGAGGAATCACATACAGGCACCAATAAGTTTCCTGTTCGGAGTTACACTCGAGAGGTAGCTGGGCATTCCTCCTCCACCCTGTCTTTAGGCTCAGCTGCTTGGGACTTCAAGCTGAGGAGAGTGCCCAACTTCTGGGCAGGACTTATTCAGCATGTCTGGGCCTCCTCGTTGTGTGTGTGTGTGTGTGAGTCTCTGTCCAGCTGCAGTTACAACATCACCCATCCTTAGTGTTACACAATGGTCAATAGTCCGAGGTGTGAAGTGAGCAGCTCCTGCACTGAGACAGCAATGAGTAATTAGCAGTTGATTATCATAGTGGCAATTTGGCTCTCTGTCTCTGTCTCCCTCTCTCTCCTTCTCTCTAGATAGACATACGTAGCTACTGTATCACAGGCATTAGTGGAATTCAATCATTATCTTGCATGATATAGATAGGATTGCTTGGGGCAAGGATTTGGACTGCATACTGTAGACTACTGGCCAAGGTTATATAGTTGTTATATTGTTACAGTCTTATGTGGTTTGTTCTCGTTTAAGAGGTTGAATTCCATAATTGCAACGCTTGTATCAGATCATGGTTACATGTTCTATTGATGCCATGATTTACCTCTTCATATATAATGGCACACACTCCCTATGCATATTCTAATTTCCTCAACAAAATGGTGTTCAACACAGCTTACACCAGAAGTATAAAAGCATGACATAAATTATTCAGAACCAAAATGAAACTTGCAGATCCAAAAAACTAAATTTTGCCACTATACTGTTCTGTAAGAGTTGGCAATACAACACATCATTAAGCTAAAGTGATTTCAATTTTAATCATCTCTTTTTAAATAAATTTTGTTCCCAGTGTTAATGTTGCAGTAAAAATATGTATGAATGTAATACAAGCCTTCTTTAATTGTACAGATATCAACCGCTGGATTATTTAGCTAGCTTACAACATTAACAATGAACAACTTTTTCAATGGTTTAATAAAAACTTAATTTTTCTTACCTGATGCTCATATTTTAATTTTGACAGCTGGTCATGCAGATGGTTATTTTCACGAATTGCTGTTTCTCTTAACTGGGTCATTTCTGCTAGTTCAGAACTAATGGAATCATACTGACGCTGAATACTGGAAATGTCATTTTCTTTATTGTTGATTGTCTCATTCAGTTGACTACAGGATCAAAACGCACAAAGGCTAATTCAGTGCCAAATTAGCTAAAAGTAAACGTAACAAGTCCATTCATCTCAAATGAGATAACTTTGCTCTATTTGTGATAATAATCAACAATGTTTAGCTAAATTAGTGCTCTTGAAGTAGTGCAATCAGAGGACCAACTATCATACCATATATTCCAATTTCTCTCTGATATGTGAGGCAAAAAATGTCATTACCTGATCAGAGGTAATTCTGAAATTCCACTGGTGACAGTCAGAACTCCTGAATGGGACCAACAGAACTGCTGAGAACCTCTGAGAGTGCAGTATAGCATTTAAATGTTAGCTTGTTTTTGGCAATCAAGTCCTGGAGTATGCGTTGAAGCCACAGCTTTCTGGCTTAGTGGCAAAGATGCTACCAACTGAGCCACAGCTGATGGCTGGAGGACCCGTATGTACAAGAGAATTATCATTTGGAGAAAGTCATTTCAGGAATTGGATGCACACTTACCAGTAGGAAGCACAACATGTGTGTTATGTTGCATACAAAGTTTACACAGTCTAATGATTAACTTGTGAAAACTCCGTAAAAGTGCACAAATGCACCAGACAGCACACTGTTAAAAAATGCTTCCACCTACATAGAAATACTTAGCTGTTTGGCACAACAGAAATTACATGTTGCTGAAAAAACAATAACACATTTATTGAGGCGTTTCATGTTGTACTTGTCAGGTTAAATCACAAGAATACCAACTGAAGGGTAATACCAACATTGACTGGGTAGATAAAGACAAACTATTTCCATTGGTTGGAGATTCTAGAACTAGGGGTATAGTCTGAGAATTAGGGCCAGATTGTTTACGAGATGTTATGAAGCACATCTACCCTCTTCCACAAACAGCAGCTGATGCTGGATCAGTTATTAATTCTAAATCTGAGATAAATTTTTGTTAAGCAAAGGTGTTAAGGGATATGAGCCATAGGGATTTTATGTTGTAGGCCATAGATAGCCATGATATCATTAAATAGCAGAACAGACTTGAGAGCTGAATGGCCTACTCCTATTCCTAAGCACAAGAGGAAAGTGCTGATTGGTTGGTAAGTAGAGTTTGATTTGTAAATACGCCAATTATTGATGATTCATTTGCTGAATAATCCTGAATTTGCAAAAAAAATTATACTGAAAATCAATTCAGGATTGCACTGAAAATTACACACCTTGACACACATTCTTTGCAGACAGAAAGAATATATACACATGGCATGTAACGCCGTGACAAATCAGGGGTGACTTTCCCAGTTTAAAGTTTAAACAAAACCTGGTAGCTAACTGTCAATCAACATTAACAAAGCATTCTCCATGGTAATGCCTCTACTATAGTCTATTTGTCAACTAATCAGCACTCTCCTCCCATATAGCAGAAATATTGTATTTCCCTTTGAATCCAATTACCCCAATGAGGGCAAGGTGAAAAGTTTAACAAAATATGTCTTTTTTAAGCAATAGCTATGTTTCTGTGCTCACAATCTGTAATTTACACTCTTCACAAGAGGAAAACTATTATGGTACACAATAAGAGCTTCTCATACTTTAAGCTAAACCATTATTACCTTTCGAGATTTGGAAAGTATTAATAGCAAAAATATCCATTAAGCCAAACAGCACTGGTGATCCAATGTCAGTAATGGGGCAGGTTGTGGAGAAATCATTTACGTTGTCGAAAGTGGCTAAGAATTTCGACATTAAGGGGTCTGCTGAGTACTATAATAGAACTATATAGAACCCAACTAGTTACTCACTCCCCGTTATGGAGGGTGTAGTTTGCCTGTGAGTATGGGATGTAGGCATTGCTGGCTAGACCAGCATTTATCGCTCAAGTAAAATGGTGGAACATTTGATGAGGTGAGTAAACAGGGTTGGAAACCACAACACCTTCCTAAGTCCGACCCCCAAATTTAAGCTCAGAAGCTGAGCATGGGAGGGGCAGCCTTCCTGTCCTAGGTCAATTTTCTTAAATTAGCCAGTTAAGGGCTTCATCCCACCTCAGCTGATACTGAACTATATGAGATGACAAGGCCAACCACTGGGTTTCCCAGCAGCCTACTGAGAAACTGGGTTCTACATTCACAGCAACGCTGTGTTTGATTAGATTAGATTAGATTACATTACAGTGTGGAAACAGGCCTTTCAGCCCAACAAGTCCACACCAACCCGCCGAAGCGCAACCCACCCATACTCCTACATTTACCCCTTACCTAACACTACGGGCAATTTAGCATGGCCAATTCACCTTACCTGCACATCTTTGGACTGTGGGAGGAAACCAGAGCACCCGGAGGAAATCCACGCAGACACGGGGAGAACGTGCAAACTCCACACAGTCAGTCGCCTGAGGTGGGAATTGAACCCGGGTCTCTGGCACTGTGAGGCAGCAGTGCTAACCACTATGCCACCGTGCCGCCCACCAATTTTTAAATTTTTATTAGATTACTTACAGTGTGGAAACAGGCCCTTCGGCCCAACAAGTCCACACTGACCCGCCAAAGCGCAACTCACCCATACCCCTACATATACCCCTTACCTAACACGACGGGAAATTTAGCATGGCCAATTCACCTGACCTGCACATTTTTGGACTGTGGGAGGAAACCGGAGCACCCGGAGGAAATCCACGCAGACACGGGGAGAATGTGCAAACTCCACACAGTCAGTCGCCTGAGGCGGGATTTGAATCAAGGAACCTGGCTTGGGACAGGACAGGCATGCAAAAACAACTGTTTAAGTTGTTCCAATTATTGATACAATACTAGGTGTGTACCAGGCAATATGGAAAATTACCTAAATATGGTAGGTATGCAAAATGAAGGCAAATCCAATCTGGTTTCCTCTCATCTTATCAGCATTGCTCAAATTGTCAGTAAATTGATGCAATGAGTCATCAATGTGCTGTCCAGTAACACTTACATACGCATAACGGGACAGCACGGTGGTTCAGCAGTTAGCACTGCTGCCTCACAGTGCCAGGGACCCAGGTTCAATTCCCACCTCGGGTAACTGTCTGTGTGGAGTTTGCACATTTTCCCCATGTGTGCGTGGGTTTCCTCCAGATGTTCCGGTTTCCTCCCACTATCCAAAGATGTGCAGGCCAGGTCAATTGACCATGCTAAAATGACCATAGTGTTAGATGCATTAGTCAGGGGTAAATATAGGGTAGGGGAATGGGTCTAGATGGGTTACTCTTCAGAGGTTCGGTGTGGACTTGTTGGGCTGAACAGCCTGTTTCCATACTATAAAGAATCTAATCTAATCTAATAACCTGCTGACTAATGCTCAGTTCGGGTTCCATTACAACTACTCAAATACAAACAGCAAGTTGCATTTATTCCAAACATAGACACAAGTCCTGAATTCCATACGTGAAGCAAAAGTGACTGTCCTCATCCTTAATTAGCAACGTTCCACTAAATATGGTGCAAGCAGCCCTATTACAAATCTAAGTCCATCAGGAAATGGAGACTGAAAGAACTCCCTCGTGGAATCATACCCAGTACACAGGATGCTGGTTATCCCTGGTGAAGGCTAATTATCTGTTTCAGGTCATTGTTAAAATGAGTTCTTCAGAGTTCCTCACAGGCACAACTGTTTTCAGTTGCCTCCTCATAGTCTATTCTATCAAGTCAAGCCTACCACCATTTGCTGATCATTGCTACATTATTCCACTAGCAGTCCCATTCCCTCCCTGCGTCCAAGATAATGAAGCAATCCACAGTTGTGGACACAGCAAATCTAAACATCAATCATAAGCATACCATAACAGCACTTAGTACTATCTACCATATGCACTGTGGAGCACTGTTCAGCAGCACCTCCAAAACTCTCAAACCTCACCACCTCGGAGGAAATGACCAGCTAGTGCAAGGGAACAGCATCACCTCCAAGTTACCTATCACTCTGAATACATATTGCAGTTTTATCATTGTTGCTTGGTTAAAATTCTCTGTTGAAGGACCTTCACCATATGGCGTTACAGCATTTCCAGTGGGCCACCCAAACCACCTTCTCAGAGTAATGTTGAGATATAAAGCTGAATGATGGAAAACTGCAAAAATTAAATCAAATGAGCTACCTCCTGTGTCAGTAAGCAATGAAAAACTCAATGGAGTGTAGCAGGAACTTTAGCCATGCACATTACACACGCTATATAAACATCTCATGAGCAATCACTTCATCCTCTGTATATATTAGCATATCCAAATTTGAACAAAGAGAACAAAAACCTATACAGCAGAAGAACAGGCTCTTCAGCCCATCAAGACTGTGGTGACACAAGATGCCTTTCGAAACTAAAATATTTTTGCCTCTGCACAGTCTGTGTCCCTCTCTTGCCTGCCTATTCATATATCTGTCATGATGCCTCTTAAACACAGATATTGTATCTGCCTCCACCATCTCCTCTGGCAGTGCATTCCAGGCACTTACTACCCACTGTGTAGAAAATATGTCTCTCACATCTCCTTTAAACTTTCCCCTATTACCTTAAACTCATGCCCCTTAGTAATTGCCATTTCTACCCTGGAGAAAAGACTCCAACTGTCCAATCTATCCATGCTTCTCGATTTTGTAAACTTCTATCAGGTCGCCCTCATCATTCGATATTCAAGTGAAAAGAAACCAAGGTTTTCCAATCTCTCCTCATAGCTAATATCCTCCAAACCAGGCAACGTTGTGTAAAATCATTACTGTACCTTTTCCAAAGCCTCCAAATCTTTCTGGTAGTGTGGCGACCAGAATTGTCCACTATATTCCAAACATGACCTAACTAAAATTCGATACAATTGTAACATGACCTGCCAATTTTTATATTCTATATATGCCTTATGCCTTCTTGACCACCTTATCCACAGTGTTACCACTATCAGGGAACTGTGGACCTGCACATCTTGATCCCTCTGATACCACATGCTGTCTAACTCCATGTCTCATTGATTTCATCCTCAGTCTTCAAATGTCACCAATTTAAAACTCTCAGAATCACAGAATGATTACAGCATTTGGCCTGGTGACTCAGTGCCTGGTCTCTAAGGAGCAATTCAACAATCCCATTCCCTTGCCTTTTCCACATTGTTTTCTTATTTGGTACTTGTCATTATTGCATATCCAACTCTCCTTTGAAAATCACAAAGATCCTGATCGCTCACTGTCCGACAGGACTTTCCTCATTTCGCTGCTGGTTCTCTACAACCACCTTAATCATTGTTTATGTTTACAAGGCATCTTGACAGATATATGAATAGGAAAAGAATAGAGAGATATGGACCACTTGGAGCAAACAATTTCTGTTTCGAAAAGCATCATATGTCAGTGCAGGCATGGTGGTCTAAAGGGCCTGTTCCTGCATAGTACTGTTTTTTGTATTTCTTGACCTTTTTAATAACAGAAGAGCAATTATCCTCATCAAGCCTCATCAAAATACTTAATTAAAACTAATTTACTTTTAACAAACCTGTGCTTGAAGCTACAGTCCATAATATTCTATCCCCCAGTGAACTGGAAAATTACAAATGCAACATCCTTTGCCAGAAGAAGGATTAGGACAAATCCACTAACTATAGGTCCATCAGCTTAATCTTGGTGGGAAAGCTTTTAGAAATGATATTCTGTGACAAAATTCAACTTCAAAATGTCAATGAATTAATGTACACCTTGTTGGTGTAGCGTATTGGAAAACAAGCCCCACCATTCTCAGGGTCATCACTAAATAATTGTAAAACATATGCAAAGAATCCCCAATTTATCTGGTTGACAGAAAGCATAGAGCAGGTTTCTGTAATTAATAATCATTACTATTTGTTACACAATTAATTAGACTGTAGCCACAGGTAAACAGTTACAATCCATTCCATATAACTCTGATATTTAAAATACTTCATTTATAAACTCCCTCTCATTCATACAGGTGCATGCAAGCACACAAACATACGCTCATACACACAATCTATATTCGTTTTTTTGTGTGTAAGTGGTTCCCATGATGGTTCGTATCATTCTGTGCAAGTCAAAATGCTGCTTCTCAGCTATCCATTTATAGATGCGTCCACTAGTTTTCAAGAGGCAGAGGATGGCCAATCCAATTATAAAAGGTCTCTGACATCAATTTGAAGTCACAGCTTTCAGCAACTGCTGAAGGAAAGATAAACTGCTTTTCTTCAGACTTAAAGCATTTCTTTACCGCAGAGATCAGAGACAGCTCCTTAGCAGGCAAGTGGAGATCTGATGACTTCTTTGTACCTTCTTCACAGCCCCAAGTTATTCAGCTACTGAAGAACCAATCATAGTTTTAGGATCGCAGAAGGCTTTTGTCATCTATAACTGGTCACACGTCCATAGATCAATCTGCTTTTTGCTGCCAAAGTTTCTTTGTACCCCACTCTTCAAATCCAGCTTGTCTACAAACAACATCCATTCATCGACTGTGCAAGTTCTGCTTGTAATGTGCGTCAGATTACTTGCTTTCAAAACATACAGCAATCCTTGGTTTTTAAAACAGTTCTTTTCTCCTTTGAGTCCACAATTAAAAATAACAGAAAAATAAAAAGACGGTCTTTATATTAAGCAAAGACAGAATGTATTTGTTTACCAGCTCGATTGTTACTTTGATGAGGCAAGGGCAGTCAGGGTGGTTCGTGTGATCTGCAGGGATTTCTAAAAGGCATTGATAAGACTCCACATAATAACCTTACCAGCAAAGTTGAATCCCATGGAATAAAACATGCAAAATAAAAATCCCTAATAATCAGCGAGAAATTGAGAAACTAATTTGTAAGGAGATTTCAGTTGTCTGTAAGAATAATAGGGTGGTTGGTTATGGTAGGAGATTTTAACTTTCCAAACATAGACTGGGCCTGCCATAGTGTTAAGGGTTTAGATGGAGAGGAATTTGTCAAATGTGTACAAGAAACCTTTCTGATTCAGTATGCGGATGTACCTACTAGAGAAGGTGCAAAACTTGACCTATTCTTGGGAAATAAGGCAGGACAAGTGACTGAGGTATCAGTGGGGGAGCACTTTGGGGCCAGTGACTATAATTCTATTAGTTTTAAAATTGTGATGGAAAAGGATAGACCGGATCTAAAAGTTGAAATTTAAATTGGAAGAAGGCTAATTTGGACGGTATTAGGCAAGAACTTTCAAAAGCTGAGTGGGGACAGATGTTTGCAGGTAAAGGGACGGCTGGAAAATGGGAAACCTTCAGAAATGAGATAAGAAGAATCCAGAGACAGTATATTCCTGTTAGGATGAAAGGAAAAAGTTGAAAAGTGTGGTGCTGGAAAAGCGCAGCAGGTCAGTCAGCATCCGAGGAGCAGGAAAATCGACGTTTCAGGTATAAGCCCTTCTTCAGGATGAATGGAAAGGCTTGTAGGTGTAGGGAATGCTGGACAACGAGAGAAATTGATGTTTTGATTAAGAAAAAGAAGAAAGCATATGTCAGGTATAGACAGGAGAGATTGAGAGAATCCTTAGAAGAGTATAAAGGCAGTAGGTGTATACTTAAGAGGGAAATCAGGAGGGTAAAAAGGTGACATGAGATAGCTTTAGCAAATAGGGTTAAGGACAATCCAAAGAGTTTTTATAAATATATTAAGGACAAAAGAGTAACTAGGGAGAGAATAGGGCCCCTCAAAGATCAGCAAGGCAACCTATGAGTGGAACTGCAGGAGATGGAGGAGATACTAAACTAATATTTTGCATCAGTGTTTACTGTGGAGAAGGACATGAAAGATATAGAATGTGGGGAAATAGACGGTGACATCTTGAAAAATGTCCAAATTACAGAGGAGGAAGTGCTGGATGTCTTGAAATGCATAAAAGTGAATAAATCCCCAGGACCTGATCAAGTGTACCCCAGAACTGAGATATTTGTAGCATCAATAGTCACAGGTAAGGTGCCGGAAGACTGGAGGTTGGCTAATGTAGTGCCACTGTTTAAGAAAGGTGGTAAGGACAAGCCGGGGAACTATAGACTGGTGAACCTGGCATCAGTGGTGGGCAGGTTGTTGGAGGGATCCTTGAGGGACATGATTTACATGTATTAGGAAAGGCAAGGACTGATTTGGGACAGTCAGCATGACTTTGTGCATGGGAAACCATGTCTCATGAACTTGACTTTTTTGAAGAAGTAACAAAGAGAATTAATGAGAGCAGATGTGATCTATATGGATTTCAGTAAGGTACTCGACAAGGTTCCCATGGGAGACTGGTCAGCATGGTTAGATCTCATGGAATACAGGGAGAACTAGCCATTTGAATACAGAACTGGCTCAAAGGTAGAAGACAGAGGGTGGTGGTGGAGGGCTGCTTTTCAGACTGGAGGCCTGTGACTAGTGGAGTACCGAAAGAATTGCCGCTGAGTCCACTACTTTTTGGCATCTATATAAGTGAATTTATGTGAACATAGGAGGTATAGTTAGTAAGTTTGCAGTTGACACCAAAATTGGAGGTGTAGTGGACAATGGAGAAGGTTACCTCAGAGTACAATGGAATATTGTGCGCAAGTATGGTCTCCTTCCTATTGGAAGGATATTGTGAAACTTGAAAGGGTTCAGAAAAGATTTACAAGGATGTTGCCCGGGTTGAAGGATTTGAGCTATAGGGAGGGGCTGAACAGGCTGGGGCTGTTTTCCCTGAAGCCTCAGAGGCTGAGGGGTGACCTTATAGAGGTTAATAAAATTATGAGGGGCATGGGTAGGATAAATACACAATCTTTTCCTGAGGGTGGGAGAGTCCAGATGTACAGGGCATAGGTTTAGGGTGAGAGGGGACCTAAGGGGCAACATTTTCATGCCGAGGGTGATGCATGTAAGGAATGAACTGCTAGAGGAAGTGGTGGAGGCTAGCAGCATTTAAAGGGCATCTGGATGGGTATATGAATAGGAAGGGTTTAGAGGGATATGGGCCAAGTGCTGGCAAATGGGACTAGATTAGGTTAGGATATCTGGTCAGCATGGACGAGTTGGACCAAAGGATCTGTTTCCGTGCTGTACTTCTCTATGACTACATGAAATTGGCTGAGGAACAGAGAATGGAGGATAATGAACAGTTTTTCTTCTGTGCCTCAACTGTCTTCTCCTTCATCATGACCTTCTTTGAATTCCATCATTTGACACAATCTTTGGTCATCTCACCTAATATGTGCTTCATTATTCTTTTCATTTACAGTATCTTGGGATTTTTTTTTAAATATGTTAAACGCCCTAAGCTTGTTGTTGATAATACTGTACAAAAACATTCAACGGGTCTGTATATTAGTGCACAGGCAACATGTTACAACAGGTTAATTAACTTAAAATTGATCATGTATAATTTGTAAAAGGAACAAAGTTAATACATCCAGTTAATGAAAAATAGTCATTTGTTCTGACGAAGGGCCATTAACTTGAAACCTTAACTCTGCTCCTCAAGCAGAAAGTGTCTCACCTGTTGAGTACATTCTGCTTTTATTTCAAGTATTATATCTGCAAAAGATTGCTTTTGTATGAAACTAATCATGTTATTATTTCACACAAGCAGAATCATAAGGAGAAAGTGTGGACAATAGATGCTGGAGATCAGAGTTGAGATTGTGGCACTGGAAAAGCACAGCAGGTCAGGCAGCATCCGAGGAGCAGGAGAATCGATGTTTCGGGCATAAGCCCTTCACGAGGAAGAGCTGATTCCTGATGAAGGGCTTATGCCTGAAATGTCAATTCTCCTGCTTCTTGGATGCTGCCTGATCTGCTGTGCTTTGCCAGCACCACATTCTCGAAGCAGAATCATAAGCAGATGAAGATGTCTTAGACTGACGACTACATATTCAAAAACAATGATGGAAATTCTTCCCAACCTAGATTAACTATTATTGCATAGAAAATTATAAATATTTCTTTTTCCTCTGGTTACTTTGCCTCTCTTAATTCTGTGATATGTACTTGGTACGGAAGAAAAACAGGAACACTGTATCATAATTAAATATGAAATTCATAGAGTTAAAGTGCTGCTCCAATGTCAGGCAAATATTCAAGTTTTCAATAAACATTTCAAAAGGCTAAAATGTACTCACTCAACAGTTGTTTCCAATTCACTTATATGTAGTTGATTATCTGTAATGTTCTTTTTCTTCAGAAAAAGTGAATACGAAAATTAAATTCATTTAAATTAGGTAGATAATAGATTTAATAATAGATGTTAATACACTTTCACAATCAAATCAAAGTTCTGTACACCTAATGCAAGTTTATCGTAAGTGTCATGTAAACCTTGGACAAGTTTGCATTTACATTGTTTTTCTGGAATTTGCATAATTTTTTGTGAAATCATGATAGACAATTGGGACAACCCTTTTAATTAATAACATTCCATAATAATCCAAGAATTTAATAAATGAGGAATACTTTATTTGGTGAAAGGGAACACTTCCATGATAGTTGGTTTCTTTAACACAAAATTTGAGGTATAACTTATAAGGGTGATAAGAATTACTTCAAGAGAGGAGCCCAATAAAGATTCTAAATAATTTATGTAAACAATAGCTTCACAGAGGTTTTCTCATTCGTTGGAAGTTGGTCCATTCAACTTTTTAGACTTAGCTTTATAGATTGAATAAACTTCGAATTATACCTCTTAAGGTTTGTCACCCAACTACAAATTGGGATTTCTTTTTTTTTGCTTAAGACCTTACATTGAACATAAGAAAAAGTAACCAAATAAAAAACTTCTAAGTTAAAGATCCCTCATAGAATAAACTAAATATTCTGCCTTCACTTCTTTAATTATTGCAAACCTGTTCAAAATACTACTAATAATTTAGCAAGTTCAAAAATATAGCACAGTGTCTTTAAAAATCACTTACTCTCTGGTGGAGTGTATCCTCTAGGGAAGCAATTGTTTCAGTCTTTTCATCCGCGAGCTCCTGTAAACTATTCTTTTGTTTATCAAGTTCATAGACACTTGCTCGAGCTGAGCTAATTTCTTCTTGAAGTGAAGAAATCTGTCTGGTCAGATCATCTGTTGGGCAATAGATTCATAAGTTAAGATTCTATAATGAATTAATCAGAACTATTTCCTAAATTTAAAATATTGTTGTTTGATGACAACTAACATGCTTATATAACCTACCTTATAATAAAATTATTGTATATTGTCATAATTTGAAGCTACATTTTTTAATATTTAAAACAGTAAAGGTCTAGGAATGCCAATAAAGGTAAAATCCTCACGCAAAATGGAAGCAATTTCCCACTAGAAATTGTTGAACTCAAGATGGCTTTTAAAAAAAGAAACATTTTCCTTCATATAAAACCTCATTCTAACACAGGTAGACAATCCTTTATCCGAAGTTCCAAAATCCGAAAAGCTCCGAAATCCGAAAAGTATTTTGCTGAAGTTTTTTCTCATTAACAAGGTTGTTTGGCGTGTAAACAGTTAACACAACTCCACACCCACTCGACCCACATTACTCAGCTGTGATGTAGAAGCGTGGCCCAGCATTGGCACATGTCAATTCTGTCTCAACACTCGTAGTAATCACAGGTATGACTGCTGTTTGGTAGGTTTTTTTATTTTACTATGAAAATATTATTTACTTCTTTATCTGAAAAATTCCAAAATCCGAAAGACAGCTGGTCCCGAGGGTTTCGGATAAAGGATTGTCTATCTGTAGCATGTTTTCATTTCAGTGTGGTTTAAAATTAGGGACACTTCCTGACAGCAGTGCTGCCATTTGGTTTTGCATTGCTGCTGAATAAGTTCACTCTTTTTAAAAAGAAACCCCATACTTTGCTGCCTCCTTTTTCAACACATTTATTGCCTTTCCCCTGGGCCCTGTTGCTTGACACCTGTCCTGACCATTTGCCATCACATCCGCTTGGTGTTTCTTTTAACCCTCTGACTCAGCACTTCTTGTCAGGACCTTTCTGCTCATCACTTCGCTCAGTCACTGTTTTCTGCAAACCATCCCACTACCTCCCCCCACAAAGAATCATTCTTAGACCTTTGCTCATGCCACTCCTCTCTTCCATACCTCCTCACTTGCTCAGGGAAACTTCAGGAGAGGGAAATGGAAAAACTTGAGGCAGAAGCAGCAATCAGGAGTTAAGTAAGAGTTAAAAAGTTACAAGAAACATTTTGGTCCAGTTCAACACAAGGCAGCCAATGGGTTTTGATTGCATTTAAAGCTTTTCTTGTTTAATATGAGGTTTTAAACAAAAATTTTTAAAAAGTGATATATTTCCCAATGTATTTACTAGGTGGCAAGGGCTTTATGGTATTATTGCTGGACTGTTATTTCAGACTCAGATTGTGTTCTGGGGACCTAGATTCGAATCCTGCCATGGTGGAATTTGAATTCAATTTTTAAAATCCAGCAATTATGAGCCTAATGATGACCATGACTCTATTGCTGATTGTCAGGAAAAACCCATCTGTTCCATTACTGTCATGGAAACTGCTATTCTTACCTAGTCTGGCCTATATGTGAATCCAGACCCACAGCAATGTGGTTGACTCTAAACTGCCCTTTAGGAAATTAGAGATAAGCGATAATAAATGCTGGCTTAGGCTGTGACACCTTCATTCCATGACTGACTGAATAAAACAAATTATTGATATACTTCCCACACTTTTAAAAACATTTTAACTTCATGTCATTTTAGCTTCCATTGATTTCCTGTCTATTACTTTTAAAAATGGAATGATTGTAATTATTGTTGTGAAAAAACAGATTGCTCATTCAATTCACCAGTGAATAGCTGGCTCTATGGACCAGGAAAATCCAGGGTTTGAACCTCTTGATCACCCATAACATTTGCAGTTACATCTCTATATGTCATAAGTTTAGAGAGAAAAGGAAACAAAATTTCCTTCATCAAAACTTATCATCACCGTGATTTGCAGTTGGTGACAGGATTTTGATGCTTTGGCAAAGTTGAATATTGTGATGACCTACAATGCTAAGGCTCAAAACATTTATTGATTATTTGGACCAGATAATATGAAATACAAAATGCCCATATAACTGTAACCTATCAAAAGCATGATGCAGATTGTAGCACCAAATAATAGATTAGGTGCACAGTGATAGCCCTGATGATTCCTTTCTCTTTTTTTTCTCTTCATAAATGAAGAATGAAAATATTCAGGAAAATCTGACAAATTGTTATCTCAAATGTTATACATTCATTGCTTTGCTTTAAAATGAAGTGGGTATTACCGATCTTTTCATTCTGCCGAACATTTTTATCCTGTGCAAGTTGTAGATCAGTGGTTTTTAATGAGAGACGTCGCTGGGTTTCAGCAAGACTGTCTTCTGCCTGGTCCATTAACATTCTGCAACAATAAGTACCACAATGTATTTTTGTTGTTGTTTAAGGCAGTAGGACAGTTTTGTTTTCTTAACCTAAAAACATTTTTCAGGAACTGCATCTAAATAATGTGAATTGAAACTTCCACATAAGAATTAATAGCACCTCCCATTGATAATAGTATTTCTTAATTTCTAATCATGTATTTTCCAAATATGTTCTGTTCAACAGTATTAATATACCCTGTCATTTGTAAGGCAGATATTTCTAAATACCTAAATCTTCATGAACCCTTATCTCATCAAAAAAAAATTTAACCAAGACAGTTATACACAATTTTTACTTAGAAAATTCATGTTGGCTTTCTCTTAATTCATCCTTATTTGTCCAACCAATAGGTAAACAGAATAGGCTGAAGTTGTTGGGTTCATTGATTCATTTTTTTTGAACAAGGGTGTAGTAAATTTGCAATTCTCCTGTCTTCAGGTGTACACTATAACTAAACAGGATTGAAATATTATGGTGAATGCTTCCACAATTTCCACTTTTACTTCTCTCAGTGCCCTCAGATGAATTTGATCTGGCCCTAGCAAATGTTTTAAAAGTTCACACAATTGGTTTTCTAATACAGCCATATCAAAAACCTGTAGCATATCCAGTGTCTCAATGACTATCTCTTTCAATACGATTTAGCAGCAAATTCTTCTTTAGTTAAGACAGATCATTTAGTACCTCAGCCATGCCCCCTGTTTTCTTGCATAAATCATGTTTGTGGTCCCAAATCAGCCTCATTCCTCCTTTTAACACCTTTTACTGTTTACATATCATTAGAATTTTGGATTTCCTTTTATGTTACTTGCTAATCCCTTCTAACACTCTCTTTGCTTTTCATTCTTATCACTTTACTTTAGGTACATCTGCTCCACGCTTGTTTCACCAGGGTTGATCTCTGCCAAATGGTAGACTGAGGGATCATACAAACTACAGCATCTACAGCATAGAAAAGGGTCTTTTGGCTCAAGGAAACAAAAACAAACAACCTAACTATTCTAATCTCATGTTCTAGCACTTACCCCATAGCATTGTATGCCTTGGCATTACAATCTAAATACTTCTTAAACGTTACAGGGTTTCTGCGTCTGTCACCCTCTCAAGCAATGAGTTTCAGCCAGTGTATCCATTCTCTCTTCATAACTAAAATGCTCCCAACCCAGGCAACATCCTGGTAAATCGCTCCTACATCTTCTCCTATAATGTGGATTCCAGGACTGTACACAATGCTCCAACTGTGGCCCATGCAACGTGTTACTCAGTTCCTTTAAAGTCTAGGCCTTAGCTAGTAAAAGCAAGTATCCCATATGACTTCTTAACCATGTTATCTACCCATCCTGCTACCTTAAGAAACTGGTGGACATGCACACCAAGGTCACTCTGATCCTTGGTGGTTCCCAGGGTTCTACTGTTCATCATATATTCCCCATCTTATTTGCCTAGGCCAAGCGCATCATCACAAACTCATCCGGATTGAATTCCTTTTGCCACTGATCAGCCTATCTAACCAACCCATGTCTATCCTCCTGTAATCTAAAGCTATCCTCTTCACTACTTATCCATCCTATTAATTTTTGTATCATCCACAAACTTACTGATCAACATTCTACATTCAAGTCTATATATACCACAAACATCAAGGGCCCCAACAGTGATCCCCGTCAACACAGGCTTAGTCATAAAAACACTCCTCAACTACCACCCTCTGCTTCCTACCACAAAGCCAATTCTGGATCCAGTTCACTACATTGATATAGATACGCTTGGCTACAACATGACAGATTGTATTAGAACACTATTGCTGCTATTTGCCTACAGCACCTCATGGATTCCTAGTTTTGAGCTATGAAATCTATTGTGAATTCTTCCTATTTACCATACTGATAATCACACAACATGATAACGCAAAGTGCGAAAGATCACTCTTTCCAATGTTGTGGGCAAATGCAGCAGGTAAATTGATGAACTCCATTATGGAGCCACTGTGCCAAAACTGTTATCAGAAAAAATATATGATCTACTGTTTACAGATGACAGCAGTATGATTGTCCACATTGCATCAGATATGCAACTATTCTTGGTCTCCTCAATTCTGCATACAAAAAACTTAGCCTCTCATTAAATGCTGTGAGAAGTCTGTTAACCCTGGTCAGCCAAATATTCACCTCTGTAGGTGATACTGTAGACAATGTCAAGCACTTTGCATACTTTGACAGCTGCTTCTCTCAAGAGGACATCACTCACAATCAAGTTGCACCAGCTCAACTTGTCAAATGCTAGTTCCTGTAGATTGTAAGTTTTTCCACAAGTCAACAAAAGTCTGTATGTGTTCAGCAACTATCCACACCATATTCTTGTGTTGCAGTGAGATATGAACTGTTCATCAGTGATACACTTTCCAGCATTAGAGAAATTTCAAGAGCGATGCCTCTAGCACATCCTCCAGATCCAAGGGAGAAGCATCAAACAAATGTTAACGTTCTTCTTGAAGTCGGCCCCATGAACGTTCAGTCAACATTTCTGCAAAATCAACTTTGATGGATGGGCACTGTGTCTGGATGGCTGAAAATTACCACTAGGCCCTGATTTCTCAACTCTCAAACTCTCAACATCAGAGGAAAGAGCCATCACTTTAAAGACACACTGAAGCTCTCCAAGCTTGGCAGAATTGACACCAATCATTCATAACAGTGACACTCAATGATCAATCATATTGCATTAACTTTGAGCCACAATGCCTTAATGATGATGAAGAGCAGCTGCAGAGAAGAAAAGAAAATGAAGCAAATCCTGCATTTTGGATCTTACTATGTCATTGGACATCCTGCCCTATGTACCCAAAGACCTCAATTGAGAGTCCATCTGTTCAGTCACATGAAGATCAACAGCAGAAACTTGTAGAACTGAGTAAACTTCATCTCAAATCAAGGGGCCAGATGATGACAGTGTATCCTCAAGACATAGTAGATTGGTCAGTGCAGTGCAATATAGCTACTCTTGATGCTAGATGTTGAAGTTCCCTATTCAGAGTATATTCTGTCCACCTTTTGACCTAAGTTTTTATTTCAACATGGAGTACTGCTGATCCATCAGCTAAGGGAGGAGCAGCAGCTGGTACTTGGCAAGAGGTTTCTTTGCTCATGTTTAATATAACACCATGAGATTTTATATGGTCTAGAGTGTAAATTTTGAGGCCTATCAGGACCATTACCCCCTCAACTGTATACCACAGTGCTGCTACTGCAGTAGGTCTGTCTTGCTAATTGGACAGGCCATAACTGGGGAATCGGAAATGTTGCTGAAAGGTGCACGACAATTTTGGCTCAAGTTCTGAAGTATTTGTGAGAAAGATTTTATCGGGTCAGTTTCAACACATTGTTATACGTTATCAGATTGAATCTGATACTGAACTCAAAGCTAAATCGACTTCTCTAGTTTTGTGTTTATGCTTTTTTTATAGCGGTTTGATACAACTGATTCAGAGGAAAGTTAAAAATCAATCAAAAAGCAGTGGGTCTTGGAGACTACTGAATATTGTATTAGATGAAACTTTTATTTTTTTTAAAAAAACTAGAGCATTACAGCAGCTGAAAATGTGTTGCTGGAAAAGCGCAGCAGGTCAGGCAGCATCCAGGGAACAGGAGAATCGACGTTTCGGGCATAAGCCTGACCTGCTGCGCTTTTCCAGCAACACATTTTCAGCTCTGATCTCCAGCATCTGCAGACCTCACTTTCTCCCTAGAGCATTACAGCATCCAACTACAGCTGATTTCATAAACCAACAATGATCTCCATTTAATAAGATAATATTCAGACTGATTTTTTACATTGCACAGACCAGAAGCATGGGAAATTTGCTACAAGCCTACTCTTTATGCCGAACTTTGTCTATCTGTCTTCCACCTTATCACTAAGCTGCCACTTTGTTCCTTCTTCCCACTCACTCTATTCCTCTCCCCAGCTGCACTGTCCCTACCCTACTTGCTCTCACTGCCTGTCTTAAAAAATTGCAGAATCTCTAATGTCAAGTACTAATGAAAAATCAATCAAACAGAACCATTTCTCCCCAGAGATGGTTCCTCTCCTACTGAAGAGGAGTGGCAGATGGAGTTTAATAATTGTGAGGTGCTGCAGTTTAGACAGACAAATCAGGGCAGGACTTATACACTTAAGGTCTGGACAGAGAGCTCAGTCTGCAGGTTCATAATTCTGTGAAAGTGGAGTCCCAGTCAGATTGGATAGTGAAGAAGGTGTTTGGTATGATTGCCTTGATTGATCAGTGCATTGAGTAAAGGAGTGGAGAGGTCATATTGCAGCTGTACAGGTCATTGACTAGGCTACTTTTGGAATACTGCATGCAATTCTGGTCTCCCTACTATAGGAATGATGTTATGAAACTTGAAAGAGTTCAGAAAAGATTTCCAAGGATGTTGCCAGGGATGGAGGATTTAAGCTATAGAGAGAATCTGAATAGACTGACGCTATTTTCCTTGGAGCTTTAGAGGTTGAGGATCAACCTTATAGAGGTTTATAAAATCATGAGGGGCATGCATAGGGAGAATAGCCAAGGTATTTTCCCCAGAGTGGGGGAGTCCAAAACTGGAGGGCATAGGTATAAGGTGAGAGGGGAAAGATTTAAAAGGGACCTAAGGGGCAACTGTTTCAAGCAGAGAGTGGTGTATGTATGGAAGGAGCTGACAAAAGAAGTGGTGGAGACTAGCACAATTACAACATTTCATAGAATCCCTACAGTGTGAAGGCAGGCTATTTGGCCCATCGGGTCCACACCAATCTTCTGAGGAGCATTCCACTCCGACCCTCCGCACTACCCTATCCCTGTAACTGTGCATTTTCCACAGCTAATCCACCTAGCCTACACATCCCTAGACAGTATCGGCAATTTAGCATAGCAAATCCACCTAACCTGCACATCTTTGGACTGTGGGAGAAAACCAGAGCACCCAGAGGAAATTTACACAGACACAGGTAGAACGTCCAAACTCTACACAGACAGTTGCCGGAGCCTGGATCAAAACCAGGTCCCTGGCGCTGTGAGGCTGCAATGCTAACCACTGAGCCACCGGATGGGTATATGAATAGAAAGGGTTTAGAGGGATATAAACCAAATGCTGGCAAATGGGACTAGATTAATTTAGGATATCTGGTCGGCATGGACAAGTTGGACTGAAGGGCCTGTTTCCGTGCTGTACAGTTCTATGATTCTATTTAAAGTTGTTTGTTATTTCAGATTTCCCAGCATCAGTATTACTTTATTTTTGACTTGATACGTGTGTGTGGACATCTGATAATGTGCAATCAACTATCTACCATTACATTAGAAAGCAGTGAAGAAAATATCTCTTTAGAATCTAATACCAGTTCACTCTCTAATTGATTGATTGCTTCTTACTCAGTGCACATGGAAAATAAAAGTGAGAAAAAAATGCATATTTAAGCTAGATCATGACCAAACTGAAAACCAAAATGAGATTTTCTGTTGTGGTCTTCCCAGAAGTACCAGGTGCACATCATGTAAAATTGCTGAGTCCCAGGTATGCAGTTTTGTTCAAAAATTGTTCTAAAATGCTGAAGTTCCAAGGTTTCTTAATTTTACAAACACAGGTGTTTTTAAAATGAAACATGTCATCTACTGATTATCTTCAAATTACCACACTAATTCACCTGATCTGGTTGTTTTCTGCTCTCTGCCTGCACAGTTCATCTTCAGTATCAGATGACTTTCTAGCCAATATTTTGACTTCTTCCTCCAGAGAAGTTACACTATCTTTTAGACAAGTCAACCTAGAACGATGTTCCAATCTTTCATTTTCTAACTGAAAGGAGCAAAACAATGCAAATCTGAGTGACAATACACAAACTGTGCTCAATGTAGGTTTCAGAGACACAAGACATTGTTGCAATTGTAAATAGATTTTTTCTGATAAGGAAGAGCAAATCTAAATGTAATGTGATAAGATGTCTGAAGTTATTAACAAAAACTGGCTTTTGAAACATTACGTTTTGTGGTTATCCAAAAATTAATTACATTTTTGTCATGGTAGAAGCATATGTTAAGGAAAGGACTTGCAAGAAAGGTACTGAATAATCCTAGATAATTTTAATGTACATATAGATTTTGTAAATAAATTGGTCTGGAGTACGAGTTTGTACAGCATTTTAGAGCCAATCTGGGAGCAAGTTGCCCCTCACCAGGTAATGTGCAAGTACATTATGTACAATAATGTGCAGGATTAATTAGTGACTTCACAGTAAAGGAGTATATATAAAGTAAGTACTGATCATCCAGAGTGAGGCTGATGACATAATAGTGCAAAATTAGGAAATGGTGGCACTGTTGAACAGATATTTTGCCATGGTCTTCACTGTAGAAGAGAGAAATAACTTCACAGAAATACTTGTAACTCAAGATTGAAAGGAAGAGAGAAGCTTAAAACAATTACAATAGTCGGGAAAAGGATACTAGGAAAATTCTTAGAAGAACAACAAGTCCCTAACATTTAATGGTTTGCACCCTAGGGTTTTAAAATAAGTAGTGGTTGGGCTTGGTGTATTGAAGTCATTCAGCCTATCAAGTGTCAAAGGAAAATTGTTAGAATCTAAAGTTGGCTATAGCAGGGCCCTTAGAAAATCTGAATGCAATCAGATAGAATGCAAAGAGAAATTGTATTCAATTAATCTACTAGAATTCTTTGAAGAAGTAACAAGCACTGTAAATAAAGGGAACTTGTAGATGTAGCACACATGGATATCCAAAAGACATTTAATAAGGTACCACATCAAAGGTTACAACACAAACTAAGAGTTCATGGTGTGGCTATAATTATCATGAGTAAAGGATTGATGACCATCAGGAAGCACAGAGTAGAGCCAAAAGAATATTTTTTATTTTGGCAATCTGTGACTAGTAGAATGCCAAAGGGATCATTGAAGGGCTTCAATTATCTACAATCTACAGCAATTATTTGAACGAAGAGACTGAACATACAGTTGCAAAATTTGCTGATAGCACAAAGATAGGTAAGAGAGCAAGTTATGTAGACAGCGTAAGAAATCCACAAAGGATTGCACATAGGTGATGTGAGAGCAAATATTGGCAGATGGAAAATAAGGTGGGAAAATGTGAATTTATTCATTTTGGTAGAAACAATAATCAACATATTATTCAAAGCAGAAAAACTAGAACTGTGAGGTACAGAGGAATCTAAATGTCCTGTTGCATAAATGACAAAAAAGTTAATGACAAAATGACAAAAAAGTTAAAAGGAAGACAAATGGAATATTAAGGAATAGGGGAATAGAATATAAATAGGAAAGTTTTGCTACTGTTGTAAAAGGAAATTGTACAAGGGAAAAACTCAGCAAATTCTGTGGATAGAAAATATCCTTTATGTAAGAAGACATTTGGAATACTTTGTACAGTTTTTGTCTCCTTATTTAAGGATATTTTATCTCCACACATGCTGCCAGACCTACTGAGGTTTTCCTTGTACAATGCTTTGTGTTTATGCAAAAGTGGTCCAGAAAGAGTTACTTGACTGATGCCAAAAGAAACGTCTCGAGAAAAGGTTAGACAAGTTGGGCATGTAGGCATTGTATTTCAGAAGGATAGACATTTTATTGAAACATATAAGAACACAAAAGAGGAGGCAGCGATTTTAAAAGGATTGCAAGATGTAGGGTGTGACTTCATTCTGAACACAGTGCAAAGAGAGGAGGCAATTTTAAAAAGAGCACAGAGAGTGGGGATGAAAATATTCTGAACAAGCACACAAAGAGGTGTAGCAAGTTTAAGAAGAGCATGGAGATTGAGGATGGCTTCATTCTGACAAGAGTCAACAGAAGGCAGGAAGATTAAAAACAGCATGATGGAGAGATTTCATTCTTAACACCGTGCTAAAAGTTGAGGTAGCAATTTGAAAAGAACATATTGTTCTGAACACAGCACCAGGAAAAGAGTATGAAAAAGATATGGCATCACAGGAAATTTGTAAGTTGGTGAGAAACTGCTGTTAGGGAGTGAATCTGTATAGTTTAAAACAAAAGAAAATAGCATTTACAAAGTTGAAGCAGCTTTCTGGATTTCAGGAAGAAACACTGGTAAAAATGTGTAAAATTAAATCAAGTTAAAGGAAAACAAAATAAAATGAAATGAAGAAAAATAATGTTAGCATAAGTGAAGCAAAGATAAGTTACAAAGTAAGTTTTAATACCAAAGCAAGTTTACAATTATTCTAAGGCTAACAAATAGTTTTGAACAAGATGGCAAGTCAATGGGCACAAATGAAATTAATATATGGGAAGTCATGCACATACCATGTGTCCAAATAAACTCTTCTGCAGGAAGTGTCACCAACTACACAAGCTTGAACTCTATTTCAGAAATTTTAAAATTGGTGGGCGACACAGTGGCTAGCACTGCTGCCTCACAGCGCCAGAGACCCGGGTTCAATTCCCGCCTCAGGCGACTGACTGTGTAGAGTTTGCACATTCTCCCCGTGTCTGCGTGGGTTTCCTCGGGGTGCTCCGGTTTCCTCCCACAGTCCAAAAATGTGCAGGTTAGGTGAATTGGCCATGTTAAATTGCCTGTAGTGTTAGGTGCAGGGGTAAATGTAGGGGAATGGGTTTGGGTGGGTGCGCTTCGGCGGGTCGGTGTGGACTTGTTGGGCCGAAGGGCCTGTTTCCACACTGTAAGTAATCTAATCTAATCATTCCACCCAGACCCAAGCTAACACCTTATCCCTATAACCTTGCACTTACCATGGCTAATCCACCTAGCTTGCACATCTCTGGACACTAGGGACAATTTAGTAGGGCCAATCCATTTAACCTGCACATCTTTGGACTATGTGAGGAACTGAAGCACCCAAATGAAACCCACACAGACACAGGGAGAATGTGCAGACTCCTCATAGACAGCAACCAAGAGTGAAATCTAACTGCGGTTCCTGGCACTTTGAGGCAGCAGTGCTAACCACTGAGCCACAATGCCTCCCAGTAGACCAGATTGACTACACCCCAGAGTTCTGAAGGAGATACCTGAGGATTGTAGAGGCATTAGTTGTTATCTTTCGGGAATCACTGGAATCAGGGAGGATTGAAAAATGGCTAAGAAGGTATTGAGACACAAGACATGAAATTCTCAGATGGTAGATGGTGGGACTGTCCTATGAAGAGGTATTGGGCAAACCAGCTTTTTATTTTCTACAGCTTCAAAGAATGAGGGATGATCTCATTTTAACTTACAAAATGCTTAAAGGGATATACTGGGGAGATGCAAGTCAGATGTTTCCCCTAGGTGGGGAGTCTAGGAACATATTGACAGGAAAAGGCCAAGCAGCCATAGACTCATAGAGATGTACAGCAAGGAAACAGACCCTTCGGTCCAACTTGTGAGGCTGCTTCACCATTCAATGAGGTCATGGTTAATGTGGCCTCATTCCATACCCCTGCTTTAGCCAATATCCCTGAATACCTTTCCTTAACAAAATTATCAATCTCAGATTTAAAATTATCAACTGATTTAGCATCCACTACCATTTGTGACAGAGAGTTTGAAACATCCATAACCCTTTGTGTGTAGAAGTGCTTCCTAACATCTCTCCCTGAAGTTTGGCCCCAATTCTCAGACCATGCTCCCTCGTCCTAGAACTCCCAACCAGTGGAAATTATCTTTATCTACCCAGTCTTTTCCAGTTAATATCTTGAACACTTTGAAACAACATGAGCCCGGGTCAACTCACGATACTCTAAGTGGGGTCTAGCCAGGCTTCAGTATAATTGCAGCATAACTGTGCATTATTGTACTCCAGTCCTCAATCTATAACGGCCAGCATTTGATTTGCACTAGAATTAGGGAGCACATTTTTTAAATAAGAGGATGCCATGTAGGACTGAGAGGAGGAGAAACCTTCTTACTCAGAGGATTGTGAATCTTTGTAATCATCTACCTGGAGGGGCAATGGAAGTTTAGGTATTTTAGAGAGTTTCATAGGTTTTTGATTACTTGGAAAGTAAAGTGTCATGGGATAGGGCACTGAAGTGTTTGATTAGCCATGATTGTATCAAATGATGAAGCAGGCTCAATGAGCTAAATACCTACTCTTGGTCCTATTATGAGAAAGCTTAACAGGGTGAATGAAGGAGGATGTTTTCCCTTGTGGGTGAAACTGAAACCAAAAACTCAGTTTCAAAATGAGGGGCTGAAAATAGAGATGTGGAGGGTTTTTTTCCTCTTTGAGTCTATGGAATTCTCTTCCCCAGAGAGCAATTAGAGTCAGATTATTTAGTACTTTTAAGTTGGGTTATGTAGAATTTTCATTGGCAAGAGTTAAATGTTATGGAGAGCAGACAGGAAAGTAGAGTCGAGCCCAGAAACACATTTGCCATAATCTCATTAAAATGGCAGAGCAGGCTCAAGGGTCTGACTGGCCTGCTCTTGTTTCTATTCCATAAGTTTATTATGTCAATTTATTCTTTATTTTTAGAAAAATCACTATTTTAATACATTATTACACATTTATAAAAGTTAACATTACTGTGTGCATGGAATTCTTCAGGTCTTCTATTCTTTGCTCCAGATGCGATCTTTCATTAATTGCCGTCTCCTGAGAAATCTATTGCAAGATGGAGACCATTAGATACTGAGTTTCAAACTAGATTTAATGTTATTCACCTACTCAATTCACAATTACTATTCACAATTTATATGTGACTTCACCATTCCATTGTTGCTTCAACTGAGATTAACAATTTATACCCAGGCCATGTCTTCTCTATCTTGTCAGAGACATTAAACCTTTTACTTTAAATAGATCATGAACTATTCAGTATACTATCCCATGACAATTTCAAAGGTAGAGCAAGTGTAATCATTATGATACGAAACCACTAAAGCAGCAAAAGCACAAGCTAAAGATAGAATATTAGCAGAAAAGAACATAATCCATTTGGTATATGATTTGCAAAAAATGGTTATTCACAGAAGGGCAAGAAAACAAAATAAAAGCAGAAGTAATGTATCCATATAGCATGATGATCCCAGATTACCTTAAAACATTAAAACTACAAAATGTAGAAAGAGAGACTCAACTCATTGAGTCTGCTGTGTCATTGAAAGAGATCATGGCTGATCTGATAATCCTCAACTCCACTTTACTGCCTTTTCCGAATAACCCTCAATTCCCTTATTGATTAAAAATCTATCTCAGTCTTGAATATACTTAGGGATCCAGCTTCAACAGACTTTGCGGTAAATAATAAAACTAAAAATTCACTACTCTCAGAGAAGAAATTCTGTCTTAAATGTGCAACCTCTTAATCTGAGTTTATGTCCTCTGGTCCTAGATTCTCCTGCAAGGGGAAACCTTTCCACATCTATCCTTTCAAGTGCCCTAAAAGAATCTTGTATGTTTTGATAAGGTCACTTCTCATTCTTCTATATTGCAATACATACAGGCCCAGTCTACTCAACTTCCAAAGGGGTGTACAGGACAGAGAAATTTAATTCGATAATTCCAGAGTTTAGGGCTGAGGCAGCAGAAGGCACAGCTATTAAGAATGAAGTCAATAAAATTGAGGATGTCAATTTGGCACCACAATCAACTTATTTTTCAATTGAGCTAATTTGTGGGTTTGTCATTATGGACTTGCAATTTTAGAGATCAATTTAAGTCTAGCAATTTTATAACAAGAAGAGTATTAGGAGACCTCACACTTCTAACTTCTAACCGATAAAATGAGGTAACAAAATTAAATATCGGCAGAAAAAAAATAAGTTAGCACCAAAGATGTAAATTACTTGTTAGGACCTTTAATGTGGAAAGTATACATTTAAATCAAAACATGTTTTCAAAATTCCAGATGAGACCTAACATTAGTTAAATTAATAGCCAATTTCAACAGATGCACCACAGCAGTTTCAGGAATTGACTGAAATTTATGAGACCAGAAACAGGGTATGGATCATAATTTCAGGTAGACTAACACAAAATACAGCTTGGAAAAAAAAATGACAGGAAGTAACAAATTAAATGAAAAGACGGGTGAGCCTTATTCCTGTTATGTTCCTGGTCAAAGGGAAAAATAAAACGTGCTGTTGCAATCAGCAGCAAGGAAACAATAAAGAAAATGGTGTAAGATGAAAAATCTTTTACTCAATTATGAATACTTTTTCCTACCTTCATGGCCTGGTAGTGTACAATTTCACAATTCCTACCAAATTCTATGTATTGCATGTCAGATTTAAGGCTGATATGTATTGCCCTATACGGCTTATTCGGATTAATGCTTTGTAACAACAATAAATAAGTTAATTATCAGGCATATACTGTCAACGGCAATTTAACACTGATTATCTAATAACTTCATGACTTGCTAGGTTCAGTAAATGGTTTTAGGTTCATGTTGTGCTATTCCTCACCTTTAATCGTTCCCGAAGACTATCCCGCTCTGTGGTCATTCTCCTCAAGTCTGCAACAGCTTCATCACGTTCACATTCTAAACGTCGCAGAACATCCTGCGCTGTCAAACTGTTTTTCTGAGATCTTGGTGACTTGGTAGCATCCCTGCGTAGTCTATTAAGCTCTTCCTGGGCCTAGGTTATTTTGTACAATTAGCATAACAAACACTTAATTGTGTTTTTTTTCCCAGATTTATGTATAATTGAATTTCTTGGAAACTTATACTGAGAGTCCCAGTTAATCACATGTCCCATACCAAAATCGGGTTTTTATATTATAACGATGGCTTTGTGTCTAGCACCATGAAATTCAAGCCTCTGATTATTCAGCACCATGTTAACAGCCATATTACACAACCAATAATGAGCAATTGAGGACCCTTGCCCATGGACTGGTCGTAACAGAAAGGAAAAAAAAGATTCCAGCTGACAGTAAAGATAATCAAAGTGAAACTGTAGAGGACAAGTAGATAATTATTACATGGACTGGCTACATCACACATCATACAGAGATATTTCTATCTGCCTTTGAGATGTTTCAGACACTCAAGATTTAGAATCCTTGCAGTGTTGAAACAGGCCCTTCGGCCCACATCGACCTTCCAAACAGTAACCCACACAGACCCATTCCCCTACCCTATATTTATCCCTGAACACAATGGCAATTTAGGAGGTATAAACAATGACTGCAGATGCTGGAAACCAGATTCTGGATTAGTGGTGCTGGAACACTTCAACCCCAGGGCATCAATGTGGACTTCAACAGTTTCCTCATTTCCCCTTCCCCCACCTCACCCTAGTTCTAAACTTCCAGCTCAGCACTGTCCCCATGACTTGTCCGGACTTGTCCTACCTGCCTATCTCCTTTTCCACCTATCCACTCCACCCTTTCCTCCCTGACCTATCACCTTTATCCCCTCCCCCACTCACCCATTGTACTCTATGCTACTCTATCCCCACCCCCACCCTCCTC
>NC_057715.1:98012613-98019236 GCF_004010195.1 Chiloscyllium plagiosum | reverse complement strand
CTAGGCAGGTCGGACAAGTCCGGACAAGTCATGGGGACAGTGCTGAGCTGGAAGTTTCGAACTGGGGTGAGGTGGGGGAAGGGGAAATGAGGAAACTGTTGGTCCACATTAATGCCCTGGGGTTGAAGTGTTCCGAGGAGGAAGATGAGGCGTTCTTCCTCCAGGCGTCTGGTGGTGAGGGAGTGGCGGTGAAGGAGGCCCAGGACCTCCATGTCCTCGGCAGAGTGGGAGGGGGAGTTGAAATGTTGGGCCACAGGGCGGTGTGGTTAATTGGTGCGGGTGTCCCAGAGATGTTCCCCCTAAAGCGCTCTGCTAGGAGGCGTCCAGTCTCCCCAATGAAGAGGAGACCGCATCGGGAGCAATGGATACAATAAATGATATTGGTGGATGTGCAGGTAAAACTTTGATGCCTGTGGAAGGCTCCTTTAGGGCCTTGGATGGAGGTGATGTGGGCGCAGGTTTTGCAATTCCTGTGGTGGCAGGGGAAGGTGCCAGGCACCACACTCTAATCATCTGAGCTAACCGGCCTACGCAAGTTTTTGCAATCCTCATCAAAATCCTTCCAATGCAGTCTACCTTCCTTCACTAGTTTCACACCTGCCCTTCCAACAGGTCAGGCACTATTGGTGTTAGAGAAGCAGTTACATTAAACATTGTTTGCTTTTCCATAATGCAATTTTTATTTCAAATTAAGTATGAGTTAGACTTATAACAGAAAAATCACCAGCTCCAATCTAAAAGAACTCAACAAAGAGCACTGTTGCCATCATGCCCACAGGGGCAAAAACATTGCTGTTGTTGAAGATGTAAGAAAAGTCCAGATCAAACAAATCCATATTTGTCTATTATGGACAGAGTCCAGCATGTTGAATGACATCTTCTGTATAAGTATCAAAAAAAAGTGCCTGTACTTTGCGCAACGAAGACTTCAAATGTTTAAATGAATGTCATAGGTTGAATCACTTTAATTATAGGTTAAAAATCACACAACACCAGGTTATAGTCCAATAGGTTTATTTAGAAGTACAAGCTTTTGGAGCACTGCTCCTTCATCAGATAGCTAGTGGGACAGGATCACAGGACACAGAGTTTATAATAAAAGATTAGTGACATACAACTGCTGCGATGTATTGAATGAAGCTAGATTGCTGTAAAGTCTTTAATCTTTAAGAATGGGATTGCAGGTTTCAATTCATTAATATGTAAATCCCAAATGCATTGCCCGAGTTGAGATGTCACCTTTGTTTTGGAAAACCTTAAGTTATCTCGAGAATGTGACTTGAAAGAAGTTCTGGGATTTGCATATTAACAAATTGAAATCTGCACCCCCATTCTTAGGGATTAAAGACTTTACAGCAGTCTAGGTTTGTTCAATACATTGCAACTTTTATGATAAATTCTGTATTATGATCCTGCCATACTAGCTACCTGAAGAAGGAGCAGTGCTCCGAAAGCTTGTAATTCCAAATAAACCTGTTGGACTATAACCTGGTGTTGTGTGATTTTTAACTTTGTCCACCCTAGTCCAACACAGGCATCTCCACATCTTAATTACAGGTGTGATTTAAAATTCAAGCCAACAAAAAGGATGGAGTTGGCCAGAGATGATAAATGTATTTCCAATGGGTATTGTTTTCGTCACTGTAGAAAACTGCAGTTCAAGAAGTATTACATTGACAAAACCGGAACTTTGATTGTTGGCCCAGACACCATCATTATTGGCCAGTGTTTTATTAGATAATTAGCTAATAACAAAATCCACTTCAGCAATGCTGTAATATGTTCATATAAGTGACTTGAACTGTTGTTCTACACAGTAATGAGAAAACCTCCATAAGATATGAAGAATAACAGTAAGTTATTCTTCCATTAAGGGAAAACACAAGTAGAACTGCATATATGCCCATCTTTTACATTAATAAACCATGAAATCATACAAAAAACATAAACATATTGCAGCATATATACCAAAATAAAAGAAATTTGAATAACCAGAGCCACATGGACTGTAAATAGAAAGCAAAGTGTTGGCTTTCATCGAGAATATCTATGTACAGATATCGTCAAAGCAGTTACCATATATCTTTTTGCTTTCAATCACCAACATCAACACTGCCAAATGTAATGCAATAACTTGCTGACCGTGACATTATTCGTGCTTAAAATTATAATACAGGAAGTTCCTAACGTGGGCGGCACGGTGGCTAGTACTGCTGCCTCACATTGCCAGATACCCGGGTTCAATTTCCGCCTCAGGCGACTGACTGTGTGGGTTTCTTACGGGTGCTCCGTTTCCTCCCACAGTCCAAAGATGTGCAGGTTAGGTGAATTGGCCATGCTAAATTGCCCGTAGTGTTAGGTGAAGGGTTAAATGTAGGGGTATGGGAGGGTTGCACTTCGGTGGGTTGGTGTGGACTTGTTGGGCCGAAGGGCCTGTTTCCACACTGTAAGTAATCTAATCTAATCTATAAAGATAGCTGCCAGAGCCCATAGGCACTGTTAAACATATCCAGTAAGCCATATTCTTCATATGCAAAGCACAAGAGCTGGTGTCAAAAATTATTTTGTGGACTGCTTTAAATATACTGAATGGATGGTCTTCAAAAATTGATGCACAAGAGAAGATGATATTGGTTGATAGAAAGAAGCACAATAAATAGGAATTTCAGGAAGAAAATTAAGCATCTACACATACAACTACAAGCAATGAGAATGTTACTGGATCAGTGATATTCACTCAGGAGGTGTTAGGAAAATAGGACATGGAAACCTCTCATGACAAAGACATGGAAGGCACAGATCAGTTATTTCTTCATGAATGAATGAATTGAGAAAGGCAACTACAACGCTGAATCACAAGTCAATCCTTGGTAATGAAGATGTTTTTGGTTGATAAAAGTGCCATGCATGATGAAAAGCATAAACAATATGAAATGATTAAAAAGTGTCCAATTCAACTGCATCGTACTTTCATTTTTCTAATGCAGCAAATCACCAAACTCTACCATAGTGAGCAGTCTGACCTTAAAAAGAGGTTTTGTTATAATGAAAATCAACTATATTACTATGTGTGGATAACAGGTGAAGACAGCAGGCTTCATTTTCAAACTTGCCGCGGAAGATCACCATCATGGCTCACATAACAAGGAGGATTCTGGGTAATCCAAGATGGAGGATGGGAAAATTTCTGGCTGTAACACCTGCTCATTTTTTTTAAGGTATTTTAGGTGCTGAAGGTGATTTCCTCGAATTCCAGGAGCAGCAATTACTATTTCATATGCTGTTGCATTGTTTTGGAACTTTGGAAATAAAAGTCAAAACAACAGCAGTTTTAAAAGGGAGAAAAACAAAGGAAGCACATGGTGAAGACAGTGCAGGAGAGGGAGAGAGAGGGAGGGAGGGGGAGAAAAAATCGTTGCACATTGGAGTGTGTCTGGGAAAATTAAGAAACAATGAATTTCACAGCTAATCTTGGAGGAACCTGTTGGGCGAAGTTCACAACTCAGAATCAGATAAGTTAATCGTTGTTTTAAGTCTGTCCAACAGAAAGGCTGCAGTAGTGAGTACAGTGGGTTCTTTCTTGATTATATGTTTTTGGAGATAAGTCTCTTGATTAAACTTAAAATATAAGCCATAGCTATTAATTTAACCTGGTGCAGTATTTTGAAGAGGAATAAGACGGTGTTATTTTCTGGGTGTGTATATTGTGAAGGAGCAAAAATGGCCTTTGCAGTGATATGTACTTCTTGTCAGATGTGGGAGTTTAAAGAGAGTTTAAGAGTTATTGCGGATCATATCTGCCATAAATGCTGTTGGATGCGAATCTTATCAGATCAAGTGAATCGGTTGGAGAGACAGTTAGAAGCGATGAGGAATTTGCAACAGCAACAGTATGTGATGCAAGGCAGTTATAGAAAGGGGGGAAGTCTCAGATACAGTCACATAGATGGGTTAACTCCAGGAAGGGTAAATGAGGTAGGCACCTAGGGCAGGAGTCTTTTGTGGATATACCCATTTCAAACAGGTATGCTGTTTTGGAAAATGCAGGGGGTGATGGATTCTCAGGGGAACATAGCACGAACAACCAAGTTTCTGGTATTGAGACTGGCTCTAATGCAACAAGGAGTACGTCAGCTTCCAAGAGATCGATTGTGTTAGGGGATACAGTAGTCCGAGGAACAGACAGATGTTTCTGTGACCAGCAGAGAAAAAGCAGAATGGTGTGTTGCATCCCTGGTGCCAGGGTCCAGGATGTCTCAGAGAGGGTGCAGAATGTTCTCACGGGGGAGAGGGGCCAACAAGACGTCATTGTCCACATTGGAACCAACGATATAGGAAGGGAAAAGGTTGAGATTCTGAAGGGAAATTACAGAGAGTTAGGCAGAAATTTAAAAAGGAGGTCCTCAAGGGTAGTAATATCTGGATTACTCCCAGTGCTACGAGCTAGTGAGGGCAAGAATAGGAGGATAGAGCAAATTAATGCATGGCTGAGGAGCTGGTGTATGGGAGAAGGATTCTCATTTTTGGATCATTGGAATCTCTTTTGTGGAAGAAGTGACCTGTACAAGAAGGACGGATTGCTCCTAAATTGCTCCAATATACTGGTTAGGAACATGGGACTGGGAAATCATAGCAAATACAGAAACATGGCTCAGAGATGGGCAGCACTCGCAGCTTAAAGTTCCAGGGTACAAATGCTACAGGAAGGATAGAAAGGGAGGCAAGAGAGGAGGGGGAGTGGCATTTTTGATAAGGGATAGCATTACAGCTGTGCTGAGGGAGAATATTCCAGGAAATCCATCCAGGGAAGTTATTTGGTGGAACTGAGAAATAAGAAAGGGATGATCACCTTATTGGTATTGTATTATAGACCCCCCAATAGACAGAGGGAAAACTTGTAAGGAGATCTCAGCTATATGTAAGAATAATAGGGTGGTGATGGTAGGAGATTTTAACTTTCCAAACATTGACTGGGACTGCCATAGTGTTAAAGGTTTAGGTGGAGATGAATTTCTTAAGTGTGTACAAGACAATTTTCTGATTCAGTATGTGGATATACCTACTAGAGAAGGTGCAAAACTTGACCTACTCTTGGGAAATAAGGCAGGGCAGGTGACTGAGGTGTCAGTGGGGGAGAACTTTGGGGCAAGCGACCATAATTCTGTTCATTTTAAAATAGTGATGGAAAAGGATAGACCAGATCTAAAAGTTGAAGTTCTAAATTGGAGAAAGGCCAATTTTGACGGTATTAGGCAAGAACTTTCGAAAGCTGATTGATGGCAGATGTTCGCAGGTAAAAGGATGGCTGGAAAATGGGAAGCCTTCAGAAATGAGATAACAAGAATCCAGAGGAAGTATATTTCTGTCAGGGTGAAAGGAAAGGCTGCTAGGTATAGGGAATGCTGGATGACTAAAGAAATTGAGGATTTGGTTAAGAAAAAGGAAGCATATGTCAGGTATAGACAGGGTAGATTGAGTGAATCCATTGAAGAATATAAAGGAAGTCGGAGTATATTAAGAGGGAAATCAGGACGGCAAAAAGGGGACATGAGATAGCTTTGGCAAATAGAATTAAGGAGAATCTAAAGAGTTTTTACAAATATATTAAGGACAAAAGGGTAACTAGGGAGAGAATAGGGCCCCTCAAAAATCAGAAAGGCGGCCTTTGTGTGGAGCCACAGAAAATGGGGGAGATACTAAATGAATATTTTGCATCAGTATTTACTGTGGAAAAGGATTTGGAAGATATAGAATGTAGGGAAATAGATGGTGACATCTTGCAAAATGTCCAGATTACAGAGGAGGAAGTGCTGGATGTCTTGAAATGGGTAAAGGTGGATAAATCCCCAGGACCTGATCAAGTGTACCCGAGAACTCTGTCGGAAGCTAGAGAAGTGATGGCTGGGCCTCTTGCTGAGATATTTGTTTCATCGATAGTCACAGATGAGGTGCCGGAAGACTGGAGGTTGGCAAACGTGGTGCCACTGTTTAAGAAGGGCGGTAAAGACAAGCCAGGGAACTGTAGACCAGTAAGCCTGGCATCGGTGGTGGGCAAGTTGTTGGAGGGAATCCTGAGGGACAGAATGTACATGTATTTGGAAAGGCAAGGACTGATTCGGGATAGTCAACATGGCTTTGTGCATGGGAAATCATGTCTCACAAACTTGATTGAGTTTTTTGAAGAAGTAACAAAGAGGATTGATGAAGGCAGAGCAGTAGATGTGATTCTATATGGACTTCAGTAAGGCATTCAACAAGGTTCCCCATGGGAGACTGATTAGCAAAGTTAGATCTCATAGAATCCAGGGAGAACTAGCCATTTGGATACAGAACTGGCTCAAAGGTAGAAAACAGAGGGTGGTGGTGGAGGGTTGTTTTTCAGACTGGAGGCCTGTGACCAGTGGAGTGCCACAAGGATCAGTGCTGGGCCCTCTACTTTTTGTCATTTACATAAATGATTTGGATGCGAGCATAAGAGCTACAGTTAGTAAGTTTGCAGATGACACCAAAATTGCAGGTGTAGTGGACAGCGAAGAGGGTTTCCTCAGATTACAACAGGATCTGGGCCAGATGGGCCAATGGGCTGAGAAGTGGCAGATGGAGTTTAATTCAGATAAAAGCGA
>NC_057715.1:98010145-98011936 GCF_004010195.1 Chiloscyllium plagiosum | reverse complement strand
GCCATTCCAGGAATTTACCTCGTGAACCTACGCTGCACTCCCTCCATAGCCAGAATGTCTTTTCTCAAATTTGGAGACCAGAACTGCACACAGTACTCCAGGTGTGGTCTCACCAGGGCCCTGTACAGCTGCAGAAGCACCTCTTTGCTTCTATACTCAATTCCTCTTGTTATGAAGGCTAGCATGCTATTAGCCTTCTTCACTACCTGCTGTACCTGCATGCTTGCCTGGGTATGGGTATATGATTAGGAAGGATTTGGAGGGATATGGGCTGGGTGCTGGCAGGTGGGACTATATTGGGTTGGGATATCTGGTCGGCATGGACGAGTTAGACTGAAGGGTCTGTTTCCATGCTGTACATCTCTATGACTCTATAACTTGGGTGAGACACCAAAGGATGATCTTTGCTTGTGTGGTCATACTAGATGAAGTGCAGCCAGCTCCAGCTCCTCACAGACTGCGTTAGGGAACTGGAGCTGGAGTTGGATGAACTGAGAATTATTCGAGAGGCTGAGAGGGTGATAGATGGAAGCTACAGGGACATAGTTACGCCAGAGAACAGAGGTAGCTGGGTAACAGTTAGAGATGGGAAGGGGAGGAAGCAGGCAGTGCAGGGATCTCCTGTGGTCGTTTCCCTCAACAATAAGTGTACCGCTTTGGATACTGTTGGGGAGGATGGCCTAGCAGGGTTAAGCTGCAGTGACTGGGTCTCTGGCACGAGGCCCGGCTCTGAGGCTCAGAAGTGGGAGTGGAGGAGAGCGCTAGTTATAGGAGACTCTATAGTTAGAGGGACAGACAGGCGGTTCTGTGGACATGGGCGAGACTCTCGGTTGGTTTGTTGCCTCCTGGGTGCCAGGGTCCGAGACGTCCGAGACTGTGTCTTCAGAATCCTTAAGAGGGAGGGTGTGCAGCCAAAAGTCATGGTGCACATTGGCACCAACGACATAGGTAGGAAGAGGGGTGGGGAGGTCATTCAGGAGCTCAGGGAGTTAGGCTGGAAGTTAAAAGCTAGGACGGACAGAGTCGTCATCTCTGGGTTGTTGCCGGTGCCACGTGACAGTGAGGCAAGGAATAGGGAGAGAGTGCAGTTGAACACATGGCTGCAAGGATGGTGTAGGAGGGAAGGCTTCAGGTATTTGGACAATTGGACTACATTCTGGGGAAGGTGGGACCTGTACAAGCAGGACAGGTTGCACCTGAACCAGAAGGGGCACCAATATCCTGGGAGGTAGGTTTTCTAGCACTCTTCGGGGGGGGGGGGGTTTAAACTAATTTGGCAGGGGGATGGGATCCGGACTTGTAGTCCAGCAAGTAGGCTAGCTGTTTGTCAGGATGGCCAAGAATGTAGGGAGGCTGTGAAGAAGGTAGCACAAACAGGGAATACTTGCGGACACAGAGATGGGCTCAAGTGTGTATACTTCAACGCAAGGAGTATCAGAAATAAGGTGGGTGAACTTAAGGCGTGGATCGGTACCTGGGACTACGATGTTGTGGCCATCGCGGAAACGTGGATAGAAGAGGGACAGGAATGGTTGTTGGAGGTTCCTGGTTACAGATGTTTCAGTAAGATTAGAGAGGGTGGTAAAAAAGGAGGGAGGGGTGGCGTTGCTAATTAGAAATGGTATAACGGCGGCAGAAAGGAAGTTTGAGGGGGATCTGCCTCTGGAGGTAGTATGGGCTGAAGTCAGAAATAGGAAAGGTGCAGTCACCTTGTTGGGTGTTTACTATAGGCCCCCCAATAGCAGCAGAGATGTGGAGAAACAGATGGGGAAACAGATTGTGGAAAGGTGC